>NW_028171224.1:42500-141337 GCF_963971535.1 Notolepis coatsorum
AAGTTAGAGTGTTGTGTTCATTCATAGTTAAAGGTGACATGCATTATAAATGTATTTTGTCAGTGTCTAGCATTGTATTATAGTAATAGGAGTTAGTATCAATGTGTTTGTGTCTCTAAATACCATATTGGCGGATTGCCGTCATTCAGATTGCCGTCATTCTTATGATGAATTGAAAATGGGGGACCCTGATGTAAACAAGACGAAAGTCTTTCTCTGGTCTGCATCCCCTTAACAATTGTATGTATTGAGCTGTACTGTACTGTACCCATTCTGCAATCTGTTAATAAACTTTTCAATCAATCAATCAATCAGGTCATCATTTCCTGCTCCATTTTAATCAGGTCGTTCTGATTTGACTCGCATGGTGACGTCACGTGGTGAGGATGGAGCGGATAGTGATCCGATTGGCTCCGTGGTTGTAGCGCACCAAACGGGGTTTGACAGAGAGCGAGCGAGAGAGAGAGAGAGAGAGGGAGAATCAGATAGACCCTCGCGACAGAGCACACATACACACACGCGCGTCGCGCTGTTGTCTCTCGGTCTGTCTCTCTCTCTCCCCCTCTCTATCTCTCTCGATTCGGGAGCATGAAACTAACGCCCCGTCTATAGCATAGGCTCCGCGCGGCACAGTGGAAGACTTCCTCAAACGGGAGCGGGAGAGAGAGAAAGAGAAGGGGACCTGCGTACCTCGCACGCAGCTGTGTTTACACAGTGCTCTCTCTCTCTCTCTCTCTCTCTCTCTCTCTCTCTCTCTCTGCCACTCGCAGACTGTGTGGATGACTGTCACTGAAAGTGCTTATGGGCGGAGCCCAGCCAATAACAGGCTGAAATCTTGAGGCTGGAAAATGATGCTTTTGAGTACTCCATTAGAAATATAAAACAATGATATTTTTATAAACCTTACAGATGTCTTCCATAGACTCACAGGAATTGTGGAAAGTTGCCCAAATAGTGCATAGTTAAAGACAGTAGCAGGTTGAGTACTGTATTATCTAAAGACGGTAAGTTAGAGTGTTGTGTTCATTCATAGTTAAATACAGTAGAGGTTGAGTACTTTATTACCTAAAGATGGTAAGTTAGAATCTTGTGCGCATTCATATTCATAGTAAGACAGTAGCGGCTGAGTACTCTGGTGATATATCACATTCACACTCCAATTGATTTGGATTGATTTTAATAAATTTAAAACAGACGTACTGTATATGGTTATTCACTGCAAGGGTTCAATTGTATAGTTTGATAATATACTGTATGCCTTGGACTTAGGCGTCCGATACATGAAAATGCCATGGGTTGACTCGCATTAAACTGAAATGTTGATGTAACCCCTATTTGTCTGAGCCAGTAGTTTCACTTGCTTGGACGAAACCTTCAGGCTTTGGCAGAGAGAGCCTGATTTTAAAGGCTGATAGGAGGTCCAAAGGGGGTTGTGCAACACCGCATGCTTTGTAAACACAACCATAACAACGAATCAAACATTAAACTACTATGGGTGTCAGAGAATTCTGTTTCCTTGTGGATGTGGATTTGCACAGATTATACAGTCTTTCTCTCTGTCTCTCTGTCTCTCTTTGTGTCTGTCTCTCTCTCTCTCTCTCTCTCTCTCTCTCTCACACATCAAGCCTGGTTGCTACAGCTGTACGCAGTACCATAGAATGTGCTGGTGTAAAGGAACTAGGCATTTGATTCTCCATCCTTTTGGTATATGATTTTAAAATACCTGATTGATTGATTGAACATTTTATTAACATATTGCGGAATGGGTACAATACAGTACAGCTCAATACACACAATTGGGATGCATACCAGAGAAAGACTTTTGTCTTGTTTACATCAGGGTCCCCCATTTTGAGCCATACCTGACTCTCTTGCCCTCACTTGCACTATGTGTATATATCTTATATTCAGAGTTAATTATATGGTTTACACTGTTTATTTTTCTGATATGTTCATATTCATATTTTATTTTATTTACTATGTTTATGTCTTTCTTCTATTACCCTGCCGATACCTGTACCTGCCTTCCCTCCTCCCCCATGTTGCTATGACGCCCAAATGTCCTCAAGGGGATCAATAAAGGAATATCTTATCTTATCTTAATACATCATATCGCATACCACCGTACATTTCCTATTTGATTGGGATCTACATTATTGATTTTTCTTTCTTCTTTTTTCGAAGTTAAACGTTTTAGCCATTGCTGTATATGTAGGTATGGCACTAAGAGGCCAAAGTTAGATTAGATTCAAATGTGTTGTCATTATACAGCACAAGTACAGTACAACAAACATATGTTTGGCATCCAACCAGAGTGCAAATGTAACAGTAAAGGTCATTAGTAATATACAATGTACAGGTGATTAAACTGGGTATAAAATATATAAATTAGTATAGTGCTAATCAGATGTATGTACAGAGTTGTAGTATTAATATGTACAGTGATGCAGGTATAAAGACACTATGGTAGTAGTCATACTGGCCAGCAGTGTAACTAGTAAGAGTAGGTAAGTGATATGTACAAATATAGATATATCTACAGATATGTAAAAAGGATTATAAGCAGGTATGTACAAACAGATGTGGATAGATATATATGCTGTAAGAATAATATATCTATCTACTCTGTATGATAGCATGTACAATAATTCTGTGTGTATATATATATATATATAATTATTGTACATGCTATCATACAGAGTTATATGTGTTATATGCAGGTGTATAAGTAGGTATATAAAAAGATTATATGCAGGTATATTCAGACACATACGGATATATATATATATATATATATATATATATATATATATATATGCGGTAAATATAAATGTATATATACGGTATATACAGCACTATTGTACACGCTATCATACAGAGTTATATGGGTTATATGCAGGTGTATAAGTAGGTAAATAGAAGGATTATATGCAGGTATATTCAGAAACATATGGATATATATATATATATGCGGTAAATATAAATATATAAATGTGTATATACGGTATATACATACACTGTATGTACATATACTGTACATGCTATCATACAGAGTTATATGGGTTATAGGTGTATAAGTAGGTAAACACATACACATAGATATAGGTATATATATCTATGACAGATATAGGTATATATACAGTATGTATGCGGTATATAAATGTAATTATACGGCCGACTTGACTACTGTAATGCACTCCTAATGGGCTTAAAAAAACACAGAACGACTCCAACTCATTCAAAGCTCTGCAGATAGGCTACTAACTAGAACCAAACGGAGAGACCACATCAGTGCAGTATTAGCTAACCTACACTGGCTTCCGGTAACATTTAGAATCGATTTCAAGGTCCTCCTCCTTATATACAAAGCACTAAATGGAACAGGACCAAGCTACATTGCAAATTCTCTAGTCAACTATGTGCCTTCTAGAATATTGCGATCATCTACTACTGGTCCAAACCACAGCCTAAAGAGAATTGGGGATACAGCCTTCGCAAACTATGCACCAAAGTTATGGAACACACTACCTATGGACATTAGGGAAGCTAGATCTCTTTAAAAAAAAAGCTAAAATCTTACCTATTCACCATAGCCTTTTAATACACTCCGCTGTTGATTGTACTGTAGGCACTATTTTACTCTGTCCATTCTATTTTATTGCACTACTATCTACTCTATTCTACTATTGTATTGAACTGTACTATTTTACTCTGTCTATTACTTTTTATTACAGGTTCAAAACTGTCAGGTATTAAACTATGTGGGTATCAAACAAGAAAGACTGTTAGGCTTTAAAACTGTGTAGGACCCAGGCCTAGAACTGCACCATGAGAGGGAGGTTTGCCCTGAGTGGGAGGATTGATGGGTCAAAGTGGGTATCAAACAGGAGGGAAGACTGTCAAATGTCAAACTGTGGATACCAAACAGAGAAGGTAAAGATGACTTTAAACTAGGGATGTCCGATATTATCGGCCGACCGATATTATCGGCCGATATCGGCAGTAAAATGTGATATCGGAAAATATCGGTATCGGTAAAAAAAAAAAAAAAAAAGTTTTTTTTTTTTTTTTTTTTTTACATTTATTTAACCTTTATTTACCCAGGCAAGCAAGTAAGAACCAATTCTTATTTTATTTATTGTCAAAAGTATGCATGTTGGTTTAATTCAACAACAAGAGATATGTAATGTTAATTTTTACTTTTTTAATTATCATATTTTGCACAGATAATGCTTACATTTAGAAAGCCTTTTGAATGCATCCAGTGAAATTATTAATTACCTGAAATTATTCAGTTTTTTTGGGGGGAAACCCTGCATATATCGGTATCGGTTGATATCGGTATATCGGTATCGGTATCGAAATTAAGAGTTGGACAATATCGGAATATCGGTATCGGTAAAAAAGCCAATATCGAGCATCCCTACTTTAAACTGTTAAACAGTAATACAGAACTATTTTATTACACTGTAAAAAGAAAAAGAAAGGATTTTATATGTCTGAATCTGAATCAAACCATAAACAAGGTGGCCTGTTGGGATGTTAGATCCTAATGTGAAAAACTGTGATTTTATATGTCTGCACTTTACTGTATGTGCTCATTTTGTGCCTGTCTTTTTTCTGTTGTGAAGCACTTTGAGCTGCAGTTTCCGTATATGAAAGGTGCTATACAAATAAAGTTTATTATATTATTATTATTATTATTATTATTATTATTATTATTATTATTATTATTATTATTAGTATTATTATTATATACAGAGTTATCGGTAGACTATAGTGATGAAAGGTCAAGGCCAACCTGTGCCGCAGAGGTGCCAACGTTTACCATACGGTGAGGCTCTGCCGCGCAGCAGCGACCAAGGAAAGGGCCACACATGGCAAACAATGACACAGTAACTCCTTGTGTGGACCTTTACACTCCAAGATAACACAGTGAAACATTAAGATAGTGATGGATTTTTAAATAGGACCAAAACACACAACCAGCATCAGCTCCAGCTGCTCACGCCCAGCTGAGGCCGTGTTGGGACATGAAGATAAGCGTCACCGTAAATAAATGGTCAAACTTTTCATCAATCATTTACTGTATGAGTAAAACAAAAAAAGAAATAGTTGGCAGTAATGTAAGAGCGTGGCTGCAGCCAAAGCCTCTGGCCGGGGGAGAGATGAGCTGCTGCTGGTGTGTTAGTTCTACAAGCGCCACTTGGCACCAGGAATGTCGGGAGCACCGTACGTTTTCCCTGGTGGCGTGGCCTGCTAAGTGCCGTCCCCCAAAACATAAATAATAATACTTGATGAGTTGGCGGACCTCTCAGTGACCTGGCCTGCTGAATGGCCTGCAGAAAAAACTATTTACTGATTTTGGAAGTGCCTTGATTCACTTCATTTAACACCCTGCACCACCACTGGTGAAGTCCACACCGCATTTTACATGTTTCATGTAGGCCTATAGTTATTTATTTATTTATTTATTATTTATTTATTTATTCAATAAATATTGGCTAAATGTTAGTCCTTCTGTCATCTATGGTATACTTTTAGGTTTTATTTGAGGTTTATAACAGTAGATTGTACTAAGCAGTTGTTGGCTGTTAGGCTTAGGAACTAACATGTTCCTGGTGGGGGACTCCCAGACCCCCGCTTCAAAGGTGGCCTGACTGGGGCTGTACAGTATGTCACACTATATTTTCCGGCCTGAATGATTTTCCCAGTCTGGCCCTGCTTGGCACTGGTCTAATTCCATCATCAGGATGGAACCCAATCATCATGAGCACTTGGTGCAGCGAGGTTATGTCAACATGAAGCCTTCTAACAGCGCAGAAAAGAAAAGCACATTTTACTGAGGGTGAAATTCTAGTCTTAGCCAGAATGTACAAAGACAAACTCCTCATCATCCACCTCATCATCCGGTATATTGACCATTCAACCTTTAAATGTCATTCAATTAAATACAACCATTCTACCTTTCAGAACAGCGTTGCCCTTAACCCTTTCACTACCACACTACAGAAGGTTAACCTTTCACTACCACACTACAGAAGGTTAACCCTTTCACTACCACACTACATATGGTTAACCAGAGATGGTCCATTAGGTGGTGAAAGGGTTAACCCTTTGTCATGTGGTAGTGAAAGGGTTAACTTTCTGTAGTGTGGTAGTGAAATGTTTACCTTCTGTAGTGTGGTAGTGAAAGGGTTAACCCTTTGTAGTGTGGTAGTGAAAGGGTTAACCTTCTGTAGTGTGGTAGTGAAAGGGTTAACCAGTTGTACTGTGGGAAAGAGCTGTGTCTCTTTCTCTCTCCTCTCCGTCCTTCCCTCATCGTGCTTTATCACTAAAAGCACCTAAGTCGTCACAATTTAGAATTTCAAGTAACCTTTTTGCATTTATTTAAGGTAAATCAACTAAATCGGAGAGAACGTTAAATATGAAGTTTACATCACTTCTATTTAGTTGATTCAACAAGAAAAAAAGCCAATGCAAAGAGAGACTTGAATAGAATAGAAATACTTGTATTATCCCGTGGGCAATTTGACACTGCAAATCGCTCAACATTTAAACATTTAGACAGAACAGGTCACGAATAAGAATAATAAACAAATCAAATCAAGTTGCCTAAGATAAGAGTAGACTAAAATAGAATAAAAATGGAATAAAATATACAGTAAATAAATACAGTAAAAATATACTGAGGTCTACAGGTGTAATATTGCACAGTGCTGTTTCAAACTAAATCCAGGAAGATGGTAACTGCCACAAGTTGAGACGACTTCTGATTTGTTATTAACCCTTTCACAACCACACTACAAAGGGTTAACGCTTTCACTACCACACTACAGAAGGTTAACCTTTCACTACATTACAAAGGGTTAACGCTTTCACGACCACACTACAAACGGTTAACGCCTACACTACAGGTTAACCTGTCACTACCACACTACAAACGGTTAACGCCTACACTACCACACTACAGAAGGTTAACGCCTTCACTACCACACTACAGAAGGTTAACCTTTCACTACCACACTACAGAAGGTTAACCTTTCACTACCACACTACAGGTTAACGATAGGTTATGTATATAACCTAGTTATATGAGTACTGGCTAAGCGTCCCGCTCTCAAGTCAAGAGTTTTATTTGTCACGGCATACAAGTATACAATGAAATGCGGGTGGTCTTGCCCGCAACGATGTGCAATACAGTGGTACAACATGTAATAGAATCCAATAAAAAAAAAACATTGTGCAATAAACAGGTAACAGGTAACAGGTAACATGGTGGGACATCTCGGTATCTGTACATAGTTATTTACAGGGCATATAGGACATGCTAGGTAGCTTAGGTAGTGCAATACACTGTTACTGTTTTATACTAATATTAAAGTGACCTTTCCTTTTTGGCCATAAGTGTGGGCGTGTGCGGCATGAGTGTGTGTCTGCTCATGTTAAAGTGTTAAAGTGGCTGCTGGTGTGTGAGCGTGCACAGCGTGCGTGTCGTGTGTGTGCTCATGTGTGCTTGTGTGTGGATAGATCAGTGTTCTGTGGCACTCAATGTTCATTGTTCAAGGCTCTGATGGCCTGTGGGAAGAAGCTGAGCCTCTCTGTCCTAGTAGCTGGGGTTCGCAGGCGTCTGCCTGACCTCAGCAGCTGGAACAGGCTGTTGTTGGGGTGGTGGGGGTCTTTCATTATTCTGCAGGCTCTGGATTTAAGCCATACCGAGATATACCTCATCTCATGTACCTATTGTACTCCATCAACGAATAAAACCAAATACACCCACCACCTGCCAGGCCCCGCCCCTTTAGTGGCGTACTATAAAGTACTAGGCGTGGTCACCACTCACTCTTCCTCGGAAAAAATCGTTTCCAGGAAAAAATTCCCCAAGGGAACTCAGGGCACGCTAAGAGCGGGACGCTTAGCCAGTACTCATATAACTAGGTTATATACATAACCTATCATTATATATCGTATTTGCATCGCGTCCCGCTCTTAAGCCATACCGAGATATGGGGTAGAGTGGACGCAAGGCCCAACAGATGCACCCCCTGAGGACCCGTAAGCCCACATCAAGGGGAAAGGGGAGTCCCGTCACCCCATCCTTCCTAATGAAGAGGGGGCGCAGTCAACTCCACCCGAGTGCGAACAAGGGGGAACTAGAACCCCTTGAACACACAGCACAGGCGGAACCACGTGTGACACAACACACTGTGGCCCATACCCACACACCCCTGCTACCCCACCAAAGGACGGGAAGCAGGAGAGGCCACAGACCTCAGAACCGCCTGGGAGACAGAACCCCCGGTCATGTCCATGAGGTAAAACCTTACGAAGGGACCCGGGGAGGACCATGAAGCTGCAGCACAGATGTCCTCCACGAGGTCCCACCCAGCAGAGCGGCAGAGGCCGCCACCCCACGAGTGGAGAGCGCCCTGACGCCCCCAGGGGGAGCCAGCCCGGCCAACATGTAGCAGAAGGCAATGCCCTCGCACAACCAATGGGACAGGCGCTGGCACGAGAACCACCGTAACAGACAAAAAGCTGATCGGTAGCCCTGAGGCCCTGAGTACGGCTGAGGTAAATCCCCAAAGCACGGACCGGACATGACAGGTGAAGGCCCTCCTCCAACTCACTAGCGTGAGGAGGTGGATGAAACGCCTGAACCACAATATCCCTGGAGCGGAAGGAACTCCGGATATTTTTAGGCACGAAGGCAGGATTAGGCCGCAGAGTGGCACCGCAATCGGAACGAAAAGACAGGCACTCTGGTCGTACCGAGAGAGCACAGAGCTCACCCACACGTTTAGCGGAGGTGACGGCCAGCAAGAACGCGATCTTGAGCGACAGCTGTCCCAACGGCGCTTGCTCAAGAGGCTCAAACGGGGCCAAGGACAACCGACCGAGGACCAATTGAAGATCCCAACTCGGAGCCAAAGAGCGTTTTACCGGCTTAACGTGTCGAGTGCCAAGCAGGAAACGCTTCACAAGAGGGTGGCTGAACAAAACATCACCCTCAAATCCCTCATGATAAGAGGATATAGCTGCTGCATATACCCTCACCGTCGAAGCTGACAGTCTATCAAGGAGAGACTGGAGGTAAACAAGGACAGCATCCAGGGGGCAGGACACCGGGTCCCTGCCCCCCGCCTTACACCACTCTTGGAACAGCGCAACAGTGGAGGGAGCATGCGCATTCCGGATGGTATCAACCACAGAAGGGTCCATCCTCTCCAGATTTACCCTCTCACCAGCCACACCATCAGACGTTGGCCAAACACCGGGTACTGAAACAGCGACCCGTGTGCTTGAGAGAGGGCCGTCACCGACCAAGGAATAAGCCATGGCGGAGCTACCAGTAGCTGGATCAGGACCGGGAACCACACTGCCGTGCCCCGGTCCGGCGCGACCAGGATCACCGTCCTGCGCTCCCTCCGTATCCGCTCCAACAGCTGACTCAACAGCTGTAGAGGAGGAAAGGCGTACAGAAGGCCGGGTGGCCATGGAAACATCGAGAAGGCATCCACCCCCAAGGGGGGATGATCTGCCCGACTGACCGAGAACCACAAGGGGCACTTGTGAGAGCGTCGGCTCGCAAACAGATCCACTGAAGCCTCCCCGAAGCGATCCCAGATCTGCCTGACTATATCGTGGCGCAGTTCCCACTCGTCGCAACGAGGACCGCGCCGAGACATCATATCCGCGCCCACATTCTCCATACCAGGGATGTGGAGCGCCCTCAGATTGCGCAGCCTGCGAGATGCCCATAGCCAGAGTTCGACCGGCGCCCGGTGCAGGCGGATGGATCGAGTCCCACCCTGCCTGTTGATATACGCCGCTGCCGTCATACTGTCCGTTCTGACCAGAACGTGCTCGCCTAACACCAGGTGGTCGAACCGTTTGAGGACCAGGAGAACCGCCCTCAATTCCAACACATTGATGTGCAGGGTAGACGGGGCAGCATGGACCGTCCAGCTGCCCCCCACTGCGTTGGTCCGACACGTCCCTCCCCAACCCGTGAGAGAAGCGTCGGTGAAGACCGTGACGTGTGAGCGCCTGCTGCCCATGGGGACCCCAATGGTGAGGATACCAGGCCTCCTCCAATGGGTGAGATCTCCCCATATCGACAAAGGAACCGTCAACCATTTCCATTTGTCCCTCACCGAGTCTATTCCCATACTGAAGAACCACCTCTGTATCCTCCTCATGAAGAGGAGGCCAAGAGGAACCACCGTGTGAGCAGATGCCATCATACCGAGCAGGCGAATCACTTGCAGCGCCGTGACCGTCCCTCCCAGACGGAAACCCCCGAGCGCGTGTAGGATAGACACCCTCCGTTGCTCCGAGAGGGTTACAAACATGGGCCTCAACCTCAACGTCAAGCCCAAGTACTCCACCTGTTGACTGGGAAGAGGCGTACTCTTCTTCCAGTTCACAGCAAAACCCAGCCTGGTGAGGAATTCCACCACCAGCCTGGTATGAGACCTGGCAACCTCCTCCGACCGGCTGAGGAGTAGAATGTCGTCGAGATAGAATAGAACCCGTATTCCCCGACGACGTAGAGGCTCCAGCGCAGTCGCTACGCACTTGGTGAATGTGCGGGGAGCCAGAGAATAGCCGAACGGAAACCTCTGGTACTCGTATGCTACGCCCTGAAACAGGAACCGTAGGAACTTCCTGTGAGGAGGGAAAATTGGGATGTGAAAATACGCATCCTTCAGGGCTATGGAGGTGAACCAGTCTCCCCTTCTGACAGCAAGCAGCAGGAGTTTGACGGTCAACATTCTGAATGGTCTCGCTACAATCAGACGATTGAACGCGGACAGATCCAGTATAGGTCTGACCCCTCCCGTTTTTTTGGGCACCAGAAAATAACGGGAGTAGACGCCTGAGACGCGCGTCCTCTCTCGGGACCACGACTATAGCCTGCTTCGCCAACAGAGATCGAATCTCGTCGGCCAGGGCTGTCACTGCTTCTGACCCTGACAATAGGGTCTGCACCAAACCTGAAAACGGAGGGTGGGGTTGTGCGAACTGCAAAACAAGCCCCTCCCTCAACGTTCTCTCTATCCACCCCTCCAAACGGCATTCTCGCCATATGTGAAAATAATCCCACAGCGCACCCGCCGTCAACTGACGCTGGGCCGCAAGGAACAGTAGATAGGTGGCCCGGTCCCTCCCGCTGTGCGACGCACTCAAGGGGGGACCCAGACAGAAAGGGCCGGTTTGATACGGGAGAAGCTGCCATCAAACTGGTTGACACACACTCCCCCCCTGAACACCCCTCTAGCGCATGCTGAGGAGTTGTTCTACAGCTAGACATGCAAGGCGTGAGGACCCCATGGGCTCCTACACGCCGTAGCCCTGCAGTGATATTGCTATCACCCAAATCACGCTCGCCTCTTCTTTGCAGACCACTGCCGCTCTCACGGGAGTGGGAGGCATCAGCGTGATACCCCGCCTGGCGAAGGCAAGGCTGGGGTAACCCTTGCTGACCACTGTAAATAGTAGGGGTGGGACGATACATCGATCCAGATCGATACATCGATGTAATTATCAACGATCGAATCGGATCGATGCAATGTAATAAGATCGATTCATATCGATACTCTTATTTTGAAAATCCTGTGGCGAGTCTCATATCCGCCCAAGAACAACAGCAGTAGCTCCGTGTGTGTAGACGTTACAGCATAGCATTCTCCCTTTCTGTGTGTGTGCGCGTGTCTTTGGAAAGACCAGATGAGGTCAGAGGAGTTTGATGTTTAAATGTTATTTAAACATAAACAATATAATACATAATAAATGTAGGCCTATACATGATCATGCAACATCAACAAATTGTTGTAGGAACTGTTTGGGAGAGGGAGGTAGGGAGGGGTTTTAGGTTGAGTTTTGAGTTCCAAAAAATGGAGCTTAAAGTTTAAAGCTCAATATATCAAAACGTGGCACTTTACAGTGAACAGGAGGTCTATTTGTATTAAAAACAATAGATTGATTTTCCTTTAAATGTCTGGAAGAGCTCAAAAATACAAATGTCAAATGATATTTTCGTTACCTTTTTTTAGTTGATCTAAATGTTACTGATTGTGTTAAATGGGCATATGATATCATCTCATATCGATTGCAGGCACCTGAATCTAATCTAATCGTATTGTATCGTGAGAGACTTTGTGATATCGGCAAATATCATATCGTTGTCCAAAGAATCGATATCGTATCGTATCATGATGAAACTGGTGATTCCCACCCCTAGTAAATAGTGGCAGCCGTAACACCAGGCTCACCCATCACACAACGTGTGGTGCAGGAGCCACGCGACAGCACAACATTCTCACGGACAGACCCAGGTTCAGCCATCAACTGGGTGTCAGCCCCTGTCCCCATGAGAAGCGAAAAGTGGGGCCGCATGCGCTTCAAAGAAGGTTCGCGGCCCGCAGCCAAAGGAAAACGATCAGAGCCCCGCTTCCGTGGGTAACGGAGAGAGGAGTGAACGGGGAGCGGGCTGCTCGTGGCAGAATGACGACAGCTTGTATTTCCCAAGCCGAGTACACCCAAAATGGCCGATCCCTCGGCCGCCAAGGCTGTCGGCCTTGTGGACCCCTGTTGACTCTCCGCCCAGGGTACCACTGGCGGGGGAAACATGGCCGCCTGTCGAGGGCCTCGCCACAGTCGCTGACGAGGCCGTGCTCCAACCTCTGGCTGCATAGCGTGAGGCGGTGTGGGACCCAGATCAACAACCGCCTGTGCCTCCGCAGAACGACCAAAAAGTCCTTCTGTGGAAAAAGGAGCCGTGAGGAGAGAAAATCTATCTACTTCCCCAAGAGGAGATTGCTCCAACCAGATATGCCTATTAACAAACGTTGATAGCATCCTAATCCTCCCCGCAGTTATAGCTTGCGACTGAGTCAAGATCTCTATAACACCACAAACATGCTAAATGTTTTCAGTGTCGGCTGGTCCCGTAGCCCCACTACCCGACGCTAATGTGGACAGGAAAATAGTCAGCTGAGCCATAACACTGGCCGCCGCTAAATACCATCCTGCAGCAGTATAACTCTCATCCGTCCATACTGCCACCCTCCGAGCCGATTCGCTCTCAAGCATCGGCCGGGTGGGACATCGTTCAACCCCACCGGGGCACAGGATCAAAGCTACCTGGCTACTTAGCCACGGTACACCCGGCCTGCGCCCTGTTGTCAACCCATTTACCCGTAAAAAGGGTAAATAGGACTCAGCAAAACCCCCCACATTAGCAACCGACTGACCTTCATTAATGAACCGGGCAAGAGGAGGGAAAAGCGGCAACATCCCACGGCGGGGAACATTAGAACAGTGACCCATTTCAGCATTAGCATTAGCATTAGCAGTAGCATTAGTGTTAGCAGCATGCTCCAGGATCGCCTGGAAACCGTCCACTTCAGGGGAACGTTCACCAAGCCATCCTGCCCCTGGCGCCGACACACACTTCACAGCATTACTAACACTAGCATCAATGCCTGATGACACAGGGCCTACCTGTGTGCAAGCCGGCTCGATAGCCAAACCTTGCACGCTGCCCCTCGATCTGCTGCCACAAGATGAGGAAACATCAGAATAGGCCCGACGTGTCGTTGAAACATGCCCCAAAGATTCCAGGGGTAAGCAAACCTCCGGTAAGCATTCAATATTACGCAATTTCTCTAATCTTTTCATAACAACTAGTTGCATAGGGCGTCTTGCATCCGCTATGATGGAAACGAAAATAGAGGAAGAGTGAGTGGTGACCACGCCTAGTACTTTATAGTACGCCACTAAAGGGGCGGGGCCTGGCAGGTGGTGGGTGTATTTGGTTTTATTCGTTGATGGAGTACAATAGGTACATGAGATGAGGTATATCTCGGTATGGCTTAAGAGCGGGACGCAATGCAAGTACGATATATAACTGTGTGTGTGTGTGTGTGTGTTTTGTTTGTTTTTACGGACTTGATTTTAAACGCCAGTGCTCTCCCGGTCCACCCCCCCCCCCCCCCCACACACACACACACACACACACACACACACACACACACACACACACACTAATGTATATAGAGAATTAAAACAATGTGTTGGAATGCAAGAGAAAGTGTTTTATGTTGTAGGACATGCTTATACAGTAGTTTGGCAACACATGTATCTCCCACTGACCCGGGTCACATTCTCTATTTTATAACCCTGTTCCAAGGAGGAGAAAGACAACTTTAACAGCTTTATAATTCCTCTTTTCATAATATCATGCGAGCAGAGCGTGCTGCAGTTGAAGATCAGATGTCACCCATTTTGAAAAATACACTAAAGTCACCAAAACATGTTTTTGAGAAATACACTGTCACCTAAATATGTTTTTGAGAAATACACTTACAGATATCACTAAACATGTTTTTGAGAAATATACTTACAGTATGTCACTAAAACATGTTTTTGAGAAATACACTAATGTCACTAAAACATGTTTTTAAGAAATACACTAATGCCACTAAAACATGTTTTTGAGAAATACACTAATGTCACTAAAACATGTTTTTAACATACACTATTTGAGTTAGGGGTGTAACGATTCGACCTGACAACGATTCGATTCGATTACGATTCTTCAGGCAACAATTCAATGCATCATGAAATCTCTTAATTTGACCACGATTCGATTCGATTAATTTTCGATAAATTTTCTATACATTTTCGATATACATTTTCTATCAGTTAATTCCCCAAAAGAAATTGAATACACAAATGTGGCTGGGGGAACTGATTCACTCAGCATGAATGGACTATAGGCCAATAAAAACAATAAAAAAAAAAAAAAAAAAAAAAAATAGATCATTTCAGATTATAATCGATTATAATTTATTCTAATATATTAAAATCGATGCATCGAATCGAACACATTAGAATCGAGGCATTTCGATTAATTGATGCATCGTTACACCCCTAATTTGAGTATAAGCACAGGCTCCATTCACCCTAATAAGAGAAAGAGGTGTTGGTCAAATGTGTTTCCATTACAGAAATCGATGTATATAATCAGGGTATCTGCAAGCATGGCCGTAGCCAGCTATGAGGTCACCGGGGTCCGGACCTCGGTAACTATTTGTAACAAAAAAAAAAAAAAAAAAATTATAAAAAAGAAAAAAAAGAAAAAAATTATAGAAATATCACAATATAAATGTACACTCGGGAGTTGAAAATGTCCGGTAATGTCTGATGTTTGGCAAAGGTACTCCCCCCTGTATTGCTACAGCACTATTTGGTATCTTCTGCCCAGGCATGCGCGAGCAGAACAGTAGTGACTGACAAGCCTGCGCGTGGGCTGTTTGGTCAACGACCGGCCCACTATAGCCTGTCCCAGCGGCCCATTTGTACTGACTGACACTCGGCCGGCCCAATAATCACATCTCTGTTGTCAACGACCGGCCCACTAGCCTGTCCCAGCGGCCCATTATGCTGGCCCGCCTCCCAAGCGGCCCAATCACATCGTTTAATAAGCCCCCCCCCCCTCTCTCACCTGTTTCTCGTGAACAGATGCGGAAAAGAGAGAAATATGGAGAAACAGAAGAAGCGCCAGGGGGGGGCAGAAAAATTGCGGGCGAAAAAATTCAGAAAGCTAGAGGTGGATGCTGAAAAATGTAATAAAATTACAGACATGTTTGCTGCTTCAACATCATCAACCACAATAATAGTGCAACAGCCTCAGGTAGCCACTACCAGCCAGGCAGAGGCAGCAGGGCCGAGGAGGGACAGTGAGTTGGAGGAGAAAGTGGAACCTGAGGTAGTTTGTGTGTGCATCTCTGCCATGGCCATGGTGATGTCGATAATAATATGAATGATAACGTTATTTGGTCAGCACAGCGTTGGCTAAAATAAGCCCACGTTATACTCTCTGAGTGACCGTCACCTAAACTAATCAGCACTACTGATGAGACGCTGCCCCCTAGTGGCCGGGGGTCAAACTACCCAAACAAACAAGCATACCATTGATTTAATTGCCATGAATCACATACAAATATCTAACTATTACTCCTCTGAGCATGAATATAAAACAAACAGGTGATCTATTAACTGTGTAAACCTTATGCAATATTAATCATTGATATTTGGATGCTTGAAATCTGTATGGACTGAGTAGTTAGTATTACCAAATGAAATAAGATGGAACAGCTCCATGCATTAATTGAATAAACAACTATTTGCTCATTACCAGTATGGTATTGTTTAAATTGTACAGCTTTTTGCACATCTTTGTCAGGGAATTCCAACATTATTGTTTGTTTGTATTCATTGCATGTTCGAAATAAAGATTTCAAATCAAATCAAGTGGAGAAATATGTTAATACTTCAGTAAAATAATTTTTTACCAACAACAGGTGACTTTTTATTATAGATAATGCATTTTGAATGAATAGGTTGGGTTGTATAACTCATTTTGGTATGCATTTTGCCCATTCACCAAATTATAAATGCATAAGAGACCACAGGGCTTTGGTGCACTCTTTAGGCCACTCACCAATAAGTGCCCCCACGTCCTGTAAATGACATTGTGAGTGACTGACCTTAAGTTGATCTCTAGATAATAAAGTTTGTATACAAAAAAATGGACCTCCCTAATTTCTAAACCCTGGCTGGGTGGTGTCCGACCGATTATAGTGGGCCGGTCTGGGCCAAAAAAAATAAATGGACCTCCCTAATTTCTAAACCCTGGCTACGGCCCTGTCTGCAAGCTTCAACAAATAATTTAATTTTTAAAAACTTTTTAAGACCTTTTTAATACCACCAATTTCACGACCATACTAGCAAAAAAAACACATACTGTAGCGACACTGAACTGACGGCTGCACTTGGGCGCCAATCTAAATTCTTGCTTGTTCCATACAAGCTCTCGTCAGACGCACCAAGCTCCCGTTAGCCCCGCAAAAAACAATGACCTGAATACGAAAACATTTCATATATTTAATATTTTTCATTTCCCGACAGCCAAAACATTTTATTTGCCAAAAAATTTAATACATGTGCAAATGAAATGTAAGACTTTTTAATACCTTTTAATACCCCACAGATACCCTCATAATGGACATAACAGAAGGTGTTCCGGACATGTTGACAGTACATTTCTGACCTGTAGATCCAGCACCAAACTAATTTGTTTGAACCTTGTCCAATATTAACGGCAGCCCCTCTGTAAATGTCCCACCCACTTAGGAGACAGGAACTGTTCTGTTTTCATCCCAGCTTTTAATGAGTCATCTTCCTTTATTGCAGTATCTTTGATATACAGCCTGCATTGATCCGATAACAATGGAGCATTCATTTGGGTTTATTAGGTGGAATAGACATCATGTTCAATATATAGAAAAGGCCTTGAGACGGAGGATTGTGTAAAGCAGTGGTTCTCAACTGGTCTAGCCTCGGGACCCAACATTTTCCTTAGTAATTTAGTCGCGACCCACATTTTTTAACCACTATGATTTATTTCAAATTCTTTTTTTTGCAGTAATACACAATCTTTCATGCACTGTTAAAAACATGAAATAAACACAAAAAAGTGCAACAAAAGTGCAACTAGGGCTAAAAACCCAATGAAATAAAATAATAATAAATAATTATGCTTCTTAGCAGACTTCTTAGCTTAACATAACAGACCTACAGTAAGTTTGGGGGAACTAATGGGATAACTGGGGTTGCAACAAAAGTGCAACAGGCTAAAACACAATGAAATAAAATAATAATAATAAATAATATATCCTTCTTAGCAGACTTCTTAGCTTAACATCCCAGGGAACTAATGGGATAACTGGGGATGTTGTTTGCTCCTGACAAGAGTCTCAAAGTCTGGGGTGATGGTAGACAAAGCAACTCTGAGGTCATGCTCAATGTCCAATCTGTTCCTCTGCTTTGTGTTCAGCTGGACCAGAGCTGAGAAGCCACTTTCACAAAGATAGGTAGTGCAAAAAAAATATTATAATTTTTTTTTTTATATATACACACATCCGCGACCCACTCAAAATGGCCCCGCGGCCCACTTTTGGGTCGCGACCCACCAGTTGAGAAACACTGGTGTAAAGGATGAATACACTTATTAAACAATACCATTTCAATGGAGTTCCTTTGCTTAGGAATGTATAAAAAACAATACATTCCATTATGACACTATCACTATGATGTCAGCGTGTGTGTGTGTGTGTGTGTGTGTGTGTGTGTGTGTGTGTGTGTGTGTGTGTGTGTGAGAGAGGTTTAGGTTTCCGTGTGAAACAGTGAGGTATTCAAGTGTGTATTAAATTATGTACTTGTACAACTAACCAAAACCAAAAAGAGAGAGCACATTAATCCTGCAGTCTTAGCTGCTTTACACTGGCTTCCTGTAACGTTTAGAATTGACTTCAAGGTCCTTCTCCTTATATACAAAGCCCTACACTCACTTTAACACTACATTATAGTTATCTATCTATTATTAAAGAGATTTGCACTACATTCATACCTCATTTGCATTTGCACCTTACCCTAAGTTTTGTACCTCATTTCTGCATTGTACCTGTTACTCATTTTACTCTGTATTGTATATTGAATATTCCGCTTTACTTACTTTTTTACTGTATGAAGCACACTCTCAGGGGCTCATACAGAAACAAGCATTTCATCATAAAATATCTGTATTTTATTGTGACAAATAATAAAGAAACTTGAGAACTAAATGTACAGTTCAGCGACTTCGGGTTCCTGGGAAGTGCTTTACAAATAAAATGTATTATTATTATTATTATTACAGGGACCTACAGTAGCTACATTGCCAATACTCAATAATAATAAATTACATGCCAGCAAGAACGCTGCGATCATCAGCTGCTGGGCTATTAGAGACTTTCAGAAACAGTCAAAAGAAGATCGGTGATGCAGCCGTTGTCAACTACGCCCCAAAACTATGGAACAAACAAGCAAACTCGCTATATATTCTTTGATCAGTCATTTAAATGAGATATCAGGGAGACTTGCTTGATATCTTGACACAAATTGTCAGTATTTTGACTGCACAATTTTTATTCTGCCTACTTTTATGCACTGTCAAATTCATGTATCAGTTCTATACTAATTTGATCTTACTATACCTCTTATGCACTGGCATTTAGAACTGAACACCATTTCCACTGCAAATTAGAACTGAACTTTGTAAAAATGGCCTTGAACCTGATCATACTTGAGTGTTCCCATCTCGGCGGACTACGCAATTTTCACTCTGGGTGAAAGATATATTGGTGTAGATTTAGGAATAAAAAGTTCTCCATTTAGAATCTACCGGTTTTACACAATCATAATTTTAAAGTCAGGACTAGATCTTTCCTCGCGAACGAATACTTGGTACACCGCATAGTTTTATTTTACGTATATTGGTGCGAGTTCTGTCACGTATCTTGCGCTCGACCAATAGTAGCTCTCTTTGTTGCCAAGTTACAGACCACAATAACAGTGCAACCAGGTATGAAATCACTGCTCCGGGTAACATCCAAAAAAAAATCTGTGATAGAGAGGGGGGTTACAATTTAACCTGTTAAGCCCTATTTTCTGAAAATCCGCCTAAGAATACATACCTAAGTAAATGGAAGATTGCTCCACTTCTACAAGTCCATTTGCATGTTCTTGGTAGGGACATCTATGGATGTCAGGGAATGTATTTCCAGTGTCAGAAATATTGTCTCTGTTACTAGGCTTGAGTAAATTGTGATGAAACAAAGGAGAATATAAATTATGATTTTTCTTTGCATCTTTGATGGTGAATAACACCATGCTAAAAATGACATGAGCAGTTTAGAATAGCAGGCCTCTAAATGACCTTATTATAGCCAAGTTGCACATCTATGGATCGGGCTAAATCTACTCTTTCCAATGGCATAGTTTTTTTTGAACACATTTTCTTATAATATTTTTTTTGACAAGACAAACATTAACAGTAAATATCTCAATAAATCATAGGAATATACATTCCTGTATTCAAATCAATAAATGTAGGTTACGAGATATATACATAATCCCCATTATACAATACAGTACATACATATGCTCTTGCTCGTTCTTCTTCCCCCCCCTCAGGACCCCCCTTGGATAATCCATCCATTATTCGTCTCTAACCAGAGATTACAATTCATATGCTAACCTTTATTCTCTCCACCACTTCTAACCAGATTGCAATGCTGTCTTCATTGACACCTACAATTCTTGCTGTAGATATCTCTAAATAAATCACATCGAGATAGGTAAGAACCCATACCTTCCGGCACATTTTATCCGGTTGAATCCATCGTGATGCTATCAACTTTTTAGCAGCCGTAAGACCGGACAAAATTAGTCTCTTTAGCTGTATAGAGGCTGCTAACTGCGAAACATCATTCAACAACAATACAGAAGGCATTACAGGTATGTTCAGAAATAAAAATTCTGATAATTGCGTAGTGACTTCTTCCCAGAATATCTTAACAGGGGGGCATTCCCAATACATATGCATAAATGTACCTATATCACCTCTTAGACACAAGGAGCATAGAGAGTCTTGTTTAAGCCCCATTCGGTTCAATCTTATAGGTGTCAGGTAAGTCCTATGAATATAATTAAGATTAATCTGTTGATGGTCCGGGTTGCGTGACGCTAGTCGAACGTTTGCCCAGACTTCTTGCCAATCAAAATCTACTTTCAAGTCTGGTATATCCCTCCTCCAAACTGAGTCTAGGGGAAGGATTCCATACGAAGACGTTAGTAAGTGATGATAAAAGTCAGATATGAAGCCTCTCGATGTCTCCCTTTCATAGAAGAATTTGTGATATCTGTGGTGCTCAAGTGGTATCTTTAATGGGACTCCATGAGCCTTCAAAGTTGCTAATAACTGTATATAGAAATAATAAGTGGAGCTGGTGAGGTTAAATTTGTTCTGAATTTCATGATAGCTACAGAAACCCCGTTTGTTGAATATATCTCCCAATGTATGTATGCCTTGCTTTTCCCATTTGGGATATCTGATAGGTCATTGTGCAATAAGGAGTGCATTGTTATTAAATATGGGAGAATGGCTATGCCATTTGTGTTGGTTAGTAAATTTTTTCTGTGTGTCACGCCATATCCGAATCACATGTGTTATAAGAGGGCCAAATTTCAAGTCACATTGCTTAATTGATAATTTGATATATACTATATCCTGTAATCTATGTGGTGCCACTATGTTTTCTTCTAATGTTCTCCAGGATACAGATGCTTGAGGATCAAACCAGGTGCTCAGTGGTCTTAAAGAGAACGCTTTAAAATAGTGGTAGAAGTCTGGAAATGCTAAACCTCCGTCGGCTTTGTTTCTCTGTGCAGTGGATCTTTTTATTCGTGGAGGTTTGTTATTCCAAATAAATGTATATGCGGTGGAGTGTAATTTTTTCCAGTAATCAGCAGGAGGGGGTAACGGTAACATTGAGCTAAAGAAGTTGATTCTAGGTAAAACATCCATCTTAACTATTGATACTCGGGCCTGTACTGAGTTTTTAAGTTTTGACCACCTGTCAAAGTCATTTGTGATCCTATCTAGAAGTCTTGTATAATTATACTTCACCGTTTGGCTTATAGTAGGGAATATTTCAACTCCAAGACATCTAAAATGTTCTACCATTGGTATATTTCCTGGAAGGAATGTTGCCTTCGCAGAGGAGGAAGGCCGATTTTGGCCAGTTTATCCTAAATCCCGATAGATTGCCAAATTATCAATCAACTTGAGAAGATGAGGCAGTAAGGTGGTAGGGTTTTGCATGAACAATATTACGTCGTCCGCATATAAACTAATATGATGTTGTGTGCCCTTAATTGAGATTGGCTCTATGGATTGGGATTGTCTTATATACTGTGCTAAAGGCTCTAAGGATAGAGCAAATAGTCCGGGAATAAGAGGGCAACCATGTCTGGACGAGCGCGACACAGGAAAGAGTGTGGAGATGAATTTACCTGTTATTATCATGGCCGATGGGTCTTTGTATAACACTTTTATCATATTAATGAATCCGTTTCCTAGCCCCATCCTTCCGAGTACTGCCCATAAATAAGACCATTCCAATCTATCAAAGGCTTTCATCGCATCCAAGGATAATACAGCTGTAGGTGCAATGGCATCCTTACTGGCGTCTAACATATGTAGTAACCGTCTTATATTATCTGTGATCAGGCAGCCTTTTATAAATCCAGTCTGATCAGGATGAACTAAATATGTCATATGCTTTTGAAGTCTGATGGCTAGTACCTTAGCATACAGCTTAATATCGGTTCCGAGGAGGCTTAAGGGTCTATAACTACTAGGGATGGGTACCGAATTCTGTACTTTTGAGGTACCGAACCGAAACACGTCGGTACTACCGAGTATCGAATCAAGTGAGAAACCGAAAAAAATTAAAAAAAAAAATTAAAAAATATTTTTTTTATTAATTCTTTTTTTTTACTTTTTTTTTTTTTTTTGCTTTTTTCTTTTCATGTCAACGTTCACACGCACAATATATGCTTACCTAGGATTTGACTTGATTCAACAACAAAGCAGTCGGAGCAATGACAAGCCGAAAACTGTCGAAATTGTAGTTATTTGAAGTTTGGAATTTTTTTTTACGACTGAGGTAGGTAAATAAAATTTCTTGAGACTAAAGTACCGAAAAAAGGTACCGTTGGGTACCGGTATCGATTCACAGGTACCGGTATCGGTTAAAATGTGAAAGGTACCCATCCCTAATAACTACCACAATCGGTAGGGTCTTTGTCTTTTTTAAGGAGGACAGATACAGTATGAGTGCAATATTGCCGTTCTTATGGAAATTCCCCTCTTTGATCGAGTATAAAATCATATCAAGTAATAGGGGTCCAATTACATCCCAACATGGTACAGTTCTGGAGGTATACCATCCCATCCAGGAGCCTTACCAATTTGCATTTCAGATATAGCCTCCCTAAGTTCCTCTAGTGCAGGGGTCTCAAACTCAATTTACCTGAGGGCCGCTGGAGGTAGAGTCTGGGTGAGGCTGGGCCGCATCAAATATTCCACACAAAAAGGGTTTCAAGTATTCAAAAAAAAAGTACAACTGATCCAATCTTCTCAATCTTTAGCAATAACATTTCAGAACATGAACAGTTCTTCAGAACATGAACGGTTCTTCAGAACATAGGCTCAGTGGTGTCAGTGGACTCATCCACAGCTATGGAAATGCACTGTGCATTCTATCACAAAGCTGTTTAATCAAATCACCAGCCAGTATTTCAGTTATTCTGGTTGCTGTGCGATCTGAGGGGGATTTGCTTTTGTTTGCCTTCAAACATGGTCTCCATCACTTCAGTCATACATTATTTTCAATTATTACATGGCGTTTTCACAATCGCCGAAATGCTTGCTTGTGATTGGTCAATAGCGCGCGTCAGAGGTCCGTTATCACACGATAACGGACCTCTGCCAAGCAATAATGACCGCTGTGCGCAGCTGTTCGCAATCAAGCCCACTACAACACTGTATCAGTGCTGCTCAGCATATGCACAGCTGCACTCAGTCATCAGTGCAATCAGACCACAGACCTGCCGACTGCCGATAATAATAATCACTTTATTTGTTTGATGCCACTTTTGGTGTCCAAGTTATAACGAAGTAATCAAAAAATTAAAAAGAAGAATAAGACTTAGCCTCCTCCGCGTAGTGGGTCCCTCATGTACTCCTCGGCTTCTTCAGGCGAGGAAAGCTTTACCCTTATTCCATTTTTATCCATGATGGAAAGAATCGCAGGGTAGCGTAGTGTAGGTGGGAACCCCATCGCAAAAAGACCAGACATCACTGACTTGTAACGGGCTCTTAGAGATACCACCTCGCGGCAGAAATCCTTGTAGAAGTACACTGGTTTCTCGTTGTATTGCAGATTTCCCCTCTTCTTTCGTGCCGCCCGGATAATCTCTTATTCCAGTTTGACGTAGGCTAGCAATAATCACTCTCGCTTTATTGTTGGTGTTGTCTCGGATGCCAATTCTGTAGCGCTGATCCACTATCGGTAGTGTAGAGAGGATATCTGGTCCTAGAATTTGAGCTAACACTGTCGCGAACGAGTCATTTGTGCAGTCAACTGATTCATCCAGTCCTACGGGAATGATGTTCCATTTCGAATATCTTAGCTGTTAGCTTCCCGTTGACCTCATCTATCTCCTCCGTTAGTTCCCCGATGCCGTCATGTAAAGCCTCATCACTCCTAATGAATCTCTGTGTGTGTTCAATCAAGGTGGTTTCAACTACAGTAGTGCGTTCGGTTTGTACTGCAGCTGCTGTTTTCAAATCTTCGATTTTGGATTCGATAGATTCTTTGATAGCATCAACCTTAGCATCAACCTTCTCAACCTTAGCGCCGATCATATCAACCTTATCGGTTAAGATCTTTATTAGCTTAGCAAGAGACTCTATATCGGATGAGGTGGCTGGGACGATGGAAGAAGTGGCAATATCAGCTGTTTTTCTCTCAATCTCTCCTGCCATTTCCCGCACGGAACTCGTATCCAACGTATCCAATAGTTTGGTTGCGCGTTTCTTTTCTTGATTCCGTGTTGTCATCTTGATTCTTTCAGTCGATATAGTTAGTTGAAGATCTCAGTTTATATATACGTCAAGGTTTAAATACATTGGTGTTGTAAAAAGTGGTTTTTGAAGCAAAATTTTTAAAAAAACGGGTGAGGAGCTGTAACCAATGCGACCGTTACATGCTGATGCTAAACCGGCTACCCCAATGGCATAGTTCAATTTGGATTTAGTATCACCAGGCGTGCAGCAAGAACCGTGAATGAAATCTACTGTAAATACAGTTACTTTCTTATTACGGAGAGCGGTCCGCCATTTTGAATCGGATTGCAACGCGGATTCTTGATAAACGTTCACAGAAAGGTAGATAAACTAACTGCATTCTAATTTATGCCAATAACGTTCAGTGTTGTGGTAGATAATCCCGAAAAAATAAGTCAAATAAAAAACTTACCAACAAATAGTGGTTTCAAGTCCTGTGATCAACACATCACTAAAGCAACAGGTTCAAGGCCCTGTGGTTTCAAGTCCCTGTGATTGGTAAATCGCTAAAGCAAAATTGGATGTGCATACGATTTAAGTGTTCATTTCTGACTACTCTTTCTAATGGGGATGTGGGTGCATGATTTAAGGTTTTAAACAGGGAAGAAAGTGGGCAAAGACGGTTTTAAACTGTTAGACAGTAATTCAGCATTATTTTATTCTGTTTAGAGCGATACACTACTCTGTTGTGCCACCTAGACTAATTACATCAGCACTGTGATAATTGTACTGTAAATGAGGGCTATTTTATTTTATTGAACTATATTATTGCACTGCACTATTGCATCATTTTACTCTGTCTATTATATTTTATTAACTACTCTATTGCACTACACTATTGCAATATTTTACTCCGTCTATTCTATTTTAAAACGGCCATATAATCAAACCATAAACAAGGTGGCCTATTGGGATGTTGGAGCCTAATGTGAAAAACTATGTGATTTTTATATGTCTGCACTCTATGTGCTAATTTTGTGCCTGTCTTTTTCTGCTGCTGTGAAGCACTTTGAGCTGCAATTATTTAATGTGTAAAACAACAGAGGTTTCAGAGTTGTGGTTAGGGTTCTTTCAGGGTCAGGGTTAGGGTTTTTTCAGGGCCAGGGTTAGGGTTCTTTCAGGGTTCTGATTAGGGTTATTCAGGGCTCTGGGTTAGGGTTCTTTCGGGGCCAGGATTACGGTTCTTTCAGCGTTCTTTGAGCGTTCTGCTTAGGGTTCTTTCAGGGTACAACAACACCAGGTTGTATTTGTGCTTGGTAGGACCTGCAGTTTAGCCTACAGCTGGATTATGATGCAAATAATGAAACCCCTTGAGGTCGTGTTCCAGGCTAGTGTTGTTTAGTTTCTGACTGTCTTGTGCCAAGGAGCGTCACACACACACACACACACACACACACACACACACACACACACACACACACACACACACACACACACACACAGAGAGCACTGGGACCATTTAGGAAATAAATCAACATTGACAGGCTTCACATGAAGAACGAATCGGTTCGTTTTCAGATGGCCGATGTCTTCAGTTACTGAAAACTGGGTGTTGTGTAAATTCATAGCTTTAAAACACCTGTGTGTATTTAACATCAATATCAATATAGCATCGTCAAATCAATATTGATGGTAGAGATGTGCGGTTTGCCCATACAGTATGTTATTCATCCAACTCGTGTTGGATTGAGTGGGGATTTCTGCTGGACTGCATTACGTTATTTAAACGGCACGATTGAGAGCCTCAGACAGGGAGCCGTGGAACTCCACTTGACGTCTTCAGAGGAACAATGTTTTCAAACTTTATTGTTTAACCCTTTCACTGTGACAATACAGAAGGTTAACCCTTTCACTGCCACACGACAAAGGGTTAACCCTTTCACTACCACACTACAGACGGTAGTGTGGTAGTGAAAGGGTTAAATATGGTAAACTGTGTTGAGTGCTGTGAACACTGTGTTCATTCATAGTTAAAGACCGAGTCTGATGACTTTCTGCTGATGGATCACATTCACACTCACAAGTGATTTGGATTGATCTTTACAACTGCAAATACATGGACTGTCCAAAATATTTAGAAACAGACTTATATGGTTCTTCGTTCAATTACAATTATGTGAAAAGACACTATCAAAAAAAACACTCACATTGCAATCCATAAAACTACTTTATTGATGTTTGATTTTACAGATATGAATTCCCTATATTGCGGTGAATGATATGATTGATTACATGATATGGTACAGCGGCTGATGATAATGTCAGATGAACGCTATCATCCGATAATAGCTAACTCGTCGTGTGACGCTGGTGTAGCTTTGGAATGAAGGACAGCAGGAGGTCGTCCATTTGGGATTTCTGTACAGTTTGTCAATGATAGCACTGCGCTGTTCCATAATACCATGAATGAACTACGGATGCAACGATACATGTATCATGTGTACTCATATTGGGCCGATACAGGCTAAAATAGGGTTATCAGTATCAGATAACAGTCTGCTAAGGAGACACATGTCAATGACCCATAATGGTCTATCGTTCAATAAAAAACGAATGGATTGCGTTTGCACTCACTGGTCGGTTGGTACCTAAAGTGTCGTTCTCAGAATTGTTTATACTGGCAGTTTGTCCGTATCGTTGTGAACAAACACTTTCAGATACAGCAGCTTCCTGTGTCATAATGCATCACCTCCAACGTTCATTCTGTAACAATGTCATGTCTTACATATTACATAGAATACATGGGGGGGGGGGTATTGCATTTTTGTACCTCATTGTCTGCAGTTTTACTTCATTGTACTTTAGTTGTATATTGTATTGTATATTTGTATAGTGCTGGGACTTTATTCCTCTTTTTCCTTTTTTACAGTATGAAGCACATTCTCAGGGGCTCATACAGAACCAAGCATTTCACTGTAATGTACTTTATACGTGACAAATAAAACAAAACTTGAAACTTGAACTTGAAATGGATTGTAATGAAAAGCATTGACCGACAACAAGAAACATTTGAATAATAATAATGATAATAACAATAATGCTAATAATAATAATAATGATAATAATGATGATAATAATAATAATAATAATAATAATAATAATAATAATAATAATAATAATAATAATAATAATAATAATAATAATAATAATAATAATAATAATAATAATAATAATAATAATAACGATAACGATAACAATAATAATAATAATAATAATAATAATAATAATAATAATAATAATAATAATAATAATAATAATAATAATAATAATAATAATAATAATAATAATTAGGCTTCTTCTTCGTTCACAGAATAGGTGGTTATACATGTACCAAAACCACCGTCTTAAGAAGATCCGGAAAAGTGCTTCTTTGCAAACCCAAGCGTGGATTGGAATGAGATTATACCAACATCGTGCCGTAGCTCATGTTAGCGAAAAGTCAACACAAGCCGAACGCACATCAGCAACGACACGCAAGAAACAATACGACAAAATCAACCGTGTTCAAGTCAAACCAATAACTAGACCAAAAATATATTACATTCTCGTTAAGACAATTAGGTGGTTGTTTTCTATGAGGGGGAGAAAACAGTTGGCCAGAGGTTATTATTAATTATATTACTATTATATTTTCTTATTTGGAGTTACCCGTCTTGAAGCCAACATTTGTAACAATACAAGAGTCAGTTGAGGCAGACTTCAGGGGGTTAATAATAGATAAAATTTGTACCGCACTTTATATTTGTGAAAAATCTCAAAGTGCTACAAAGGTAAAAAAATAAAATTAATAAAAACTATTCAAATGAATAAAACAACCAATGAAAATGGAAGAAACATACAGCCTAAAATCTAAAAATAAAAGTAAAAATAAAAGTAAAAGAATAATTCAGGCAAATGCCTTGTTAAAATTAAAAAATAAATGTTTTAGGCCCCTTTTAAAAACCTCAACGGACTGTGGTGCTCTCAGATGGTCGGGGAGGGCATTCCACAGCCGAGGAGCAGCTGAGCAGAAGGCCCGGCCGCCCATGGTGCGAAGGTGTGTCCTGTGTATGGGTTGGAGTGTGTTTGAGTGTCCAGAGCGGAGGGAGCGGGTGGAGGTCGGTGGAGCGATGAGTTCCTTTAGATAGGAGGGGGCGTTGCTGTGGATGCACTGATGGGTGAAGAGGGAGACCTTGTATTCAATCCTGGAGGAGACGGGGAGCCAGTGTAGGGAATGGATTATGGGTGTGATGTGTTCATATTTTCGCACTCTCATCAGGATCCTAGCTAGGGATCCCGATGAGCAGTGTGTTGCAGTAGCCAAGCCTTGAGGAGACAAAGGCGTGAATAACTTGTTTGCCATGATGGCAATTGTTTCCGGAGGTGCAGCCACTTCACCCCGTTCACCTTTATATGTCAGGGTATCTGCTGGGTATTAAAAAGTCTTAAAAAGTATTAGGGCGCGTTCACACCTACCCTGTTTGGTCCACTTTAAGTGGACCATGGTCCCTTTAAGTGGACCATGGTCCCTTTAGATCGATAGTCCGTTTGGTTTGTACAGGTATGAATGCAAACCGAACTATAATGAGGACCAAACAACCGAACCATGGTCCTCTTGAAAAGTTGGGACTCGGTTCGTTTCAAAGTGGACCATGGTTCGTTTGCTGTTGGTGTGAACGCAAAACGAACTTTATATAGTATCTAATCTAGAGCAAATGACTGAAATGAGTGACAGGTGCCTAGTGGCGGCGGTCGCGCAACCCAACTTGACAGCGCCAAGTGACAGCTTGCGCGCGACCCAACTCAAATGAATGACAGGCGCGCGGACAGTCTCTCTCGTCCTCTCTCTCTCTCTCTCTCTCTCTCTCTCTCTCTCTCTCTCTCTCTCTCTCTCTCTCTCTCTCTCTCTCTCTCTCTCTCTCTCTCTCTCTGCCTCTCTCTCTCTCTTCCTCTCTCTGTCTCTCTAGACTGGCGCCGCGCGCGGACAGTCTCTCTCGTCCTCTCTCTCTCTCTCTCTCTCTCTCTCTCTCTCTCTCTCTCTCGCTCTCTCTCTCTCTCTATATCTCTACTCTCTAGTCGACTTGCGCCACGCTCGTAATGACAGTATCTCTCTGCTTTATCACAAGAGACGCTGTCGGCAACTGTTATGTTTGTGAGTGCTAGTCCAATAGATGAACGTCTTGGCGACAGCATGTCCTTTGTTTACAAATTAGATCCGCACCAAACAGGGTAGTGTGAACGCAGACCAAATCAAACAATGTATCATTTTCACATTTGGTCCACCAGAAAGTCCGGACTATCCCTGGACTTTCAGATGTGAACACACCCTTAGATTCATAATTCTAAATTTAAGGCCTTCAAATGTATTTTAAGTAAATTAAAATGCACAGGTATTAAAATTATTATTATTATTATTATTATTATTATTATTATTATTATTATTATTATTATTATTATTATTATAAAAATTTGGAACGAAATAAAGATTTTGTGAAAGGAAAATGCATGTACACGTTTAAACAACAGGTGGGGGGATTCTGGGACCCGATAGGTCTCCTGATGATAGGGACCAAAATCATTTGAACTGATCCAGAACAAACTAGCATCAGCCGGGTGGCACGAACTGGGCTGCAATATAACATTAAACAAATAACGTCGAGCAAGAGAGCTCGTTTTTGGTGTCGTCAGGCAGTCCCAGCGAGGGGCTGGACAACTCATGGTTAATAATCTTAACATTACCTCCACTCTGCCTGCAGCAGATCTTTCTCTCTTTGAACGTCACTCTTCTTTGCCTGCAGTCAACCGTTTTGGAAAAGGTGACTACAGGTCTGCTGGTGTTCTGTTAGGTATAGAGTAACGTTATCTGTTTGTAGCTCAACACTGTAGTTATATGCCGTATTCGCTATCGCGTCCCGCTCTGAGCCTTATGAGATATCCTTATCTCCTATGATACCTATTGTATCTCCCACGAACAAAAAACTACATGCACCCCACCTGTATGGGGCTCCGCCCCCATGGTGGCACCGCCCATATAGCAGTGACTCTGGTCACCAAACATCCTTCCTCTATTTTCGTCCCAGCGTACTTGGTTGCGTGCACCATACGATAACTAGTAGGATGAAAAGATCAGAGTCATAATGTTTGAAAGCTTACCGGAGGTTGCTGGCCCCTGGCATCTTCGACGCATGTTTTCGGCGACACGACGGGCCTGTGTTGATGTTCCTCGTTTGATGACAGCACATCGAGGTTCAGCTGTACAAGACTGGCTGTCGGGCCAGCTTGTACTCAGGTAGGCCCTGTGTCTTCAGGCATGGGTATTAGTGTTAGTAATGCTGGTTTGTTTTGTTACACATCCATGTTGTGTGTTGGCGCCGGGGGCAGGATGGTTTGGTGAACGTTCTCTGCAGGGAACGGTTTCCAAGCTGTCTTGGGCGTGCTGCTAAAACATCTAATGCTATGCTACATGCTATCGCTAATGCCGCATGCTATTACTACTGCTAATTGCTATGCTGTTCTAATGTCTCCGCCGTGAGATGTTGTCACTCTCCCTCCTCTTGCCCGGTTCATCAATGAAGGTCAGTCGGTAGCTGTTGTGGGTTTTTTTGCTGAGTCCTATTTACCTTTTTCGGGTAAATGGGTTGACAACAGGGTAGGCCGTGGCTAGGTTGCCTAGCCAGGTATTTTACCTTGTGTTCCGGCGGGGTTTGTTGAACGGTGTTCCCATCTGGGTTGGCGTCGGGTAGTGGGGCTATGGGTCCAGCCGACATGGTAAACATGTTGCGTGTCTGTGCGCAGGCAATTGTTGTTTTGGGTCCCACATCGCCTAGCGCTAGGCTGCAGTAGTATAAGGGCAGGGCCGCCTGGGAGAAATGTGAGGCCCTGTGCGTTTTTAGACGCGAGGCCCCCCACCCCCTGAGGCAGCCCTGTGTAGGGGGCTATTGTTTCGTTTTGTCACTCTGCTATGAGAAGGTCTGTCTTGCTACAGTTTTCTCTCCTCTCAACCATTCATACTGACGGTCAATCGGTATACTGGGGGAGTAGTGCGGGGGGGGGGCTTTGTTTACCTTTTTTGGTAAATGGGCTAAACTAGGGCTGGTGTCCTGTTGTGAATATTTTGAATGAAGGCGGGACTGGTCCGTCTCCCCTTAACTTTGTGTGTATGGGTTTGCTCATTCTACAGTATTTTGTGGTTTAGCTCTTTTATTCATTTAACCCTTTCATGGTGCACACCACAGTGGAGGGTGCTGTTTGCAATCACCACTGGTGCTCCGTGTTAACATCAGTCCTTTGTTTTTGATATATTGAAACAATGCCCCGCCCGGCCGACACCATGGGTGGGTCGGCCTGGCGAGTGGCTGGTGGGCTGTTAAGGCTTGTACCGCCACGGTATGGAATTGGCAACGATTAGAACTGTGTTCGAATTGCTGTTCTTTTCTATTAAAAAAATGGTGTCTGGTGGAGGGGCCTTGAGGGCCAGCCGGCGTCGACACATCGCGCAAGGTTGTTGACGTTATTAGCTTTGACCCAGCCGCAAGCTATAACCGCTCAGGGTTCCCCTCTCCGCAGGGGATTTTGGTCTTCTGCTGGAGCGCGGGCGGTATTGTCCTAGGCCCTACACCGCCTCACACAGCGCAGCCAGAAGAAGAGAGAGCACGGCCTCGTCAGCGGCGATGACGGGGCCCTCGACAGGCGGCCATGTTTTTCCCCCGCCAGAGGTATCCTGGGCGTTAATTCGACAGGTGTCCACAAGGCCGACAGCCTTGGCGGCCGAGGGATCGGCCATGTAGGATGGGTTCGGCTTGAACAAACAAGCCGTCACCGTCCTGCCGCGAGCAGCCCGCTCTCCGATCACTCCCTTCCCCAACACCAGCGGAAGAAGTGGGCTCTGATTGTTTCCTTTGGCTGCTGGCCGCATGCCTTCGTTGATGCGCGGGCGGCCCCCCTTTTCGCTTCTCATGGGGACAGGGGCTGACACCCAGTTGATGGCTGAGCCTGGGTCTGTCCGTGAGAATGTTGTGCTGTCAAGCGGCTCCCACACCTTGAACTGTGTTGGTTGAGCCTGGTGTTACGTCTGTCAACTTAAGTGTTGTCAGCAGGGGGGCTCGAAACCTTTTGAGGCACACAGTGCGGGCTTCCCCGGCCTCGCCTTCGCCAGGCCAGGTATCATGTTGGTGCCTCCCACTCCTGAAATATTGGCAAGTGGTCGCAGCTCAGATGATTTGGGGTGGTAGTAATATCACTACGGTGTGTAGGAACCCATGGGGGCCTTACACCTTGCATGTCCGGCTGCAGAACAACTCCTTCAGCATGTTCTGGAGGGGTGTTCAGTGGGGGGGCTTTTTTCATCGGAAGCCCCCCGTATCAGACCGGCCCTTTCTGTCTGGGTTCCCCCTTGGGTGCGATTGCCTCGTGGGTGGTGTCAGGGTCAGGTGTTCCGACACGGAACGCGCTCCTCGCACGGTTCCAGGTTTGTCTACGCACAGCGGGGGGACCGGGCCAACTATCTACAGTTCCTGGCGGACCTGCGCCACGTGACGGCGGGTGCGTTGGGAGTGTCGTCACATATGACTACGGCAGTACCATATGTCGAGGTGGATGGAGAGAACGCTGAGGCGGGGACTTGTGTTTACACAACCCCACCCGTTTTCAGGTTTGGTACAGACCCTGTTGTCAGGGTCTCCAGCAGGGACAGCTCTGGTCAACGAGATCCAATCTCTGTGGACGAAGCAAGCCATCGTCGTGGCGTTCTCCTCCCGGTGTTCTCTGCCCGAGAAGGAAGGGAGGGAGGGGTGTAAGACCCAGGCTGGACCTGTCCCATGGGAAGGTTCAGCATTTTTTGGATCGTCTCCTACCTGTTGGACACTGTCAGGTGGGGGTCTGGTTCTCCTCCATAGACCTGTAGGATGCGTATGCGCATCCCCGATCTTCCATCCTAGGGCTTACCTACGCTTCCTTTGCAGGGTTAGCGTATGAGTACCAGAGGCTGCCGTTCGGTTTTCTCTGGCTCCCCGCATCTTCACCAAGTGCGTGGAGGCCGCACTGGGGCCTCTGCGTCGTCCGGGGTTACGGAGTGTTCTGCCCTGATGACGTTCTGGTCTTTCGCGGTCAAGGTGGATCGTCAGGTCTCGTACCAGGCAGGTCTCAACCAGCCTGGGGTTGCTGTAGACTGGATGTAGAGTACTCCTCTTCCCAGTCAACGGTTGGAGGGCTATGGGCATCCATCTCAGAGCGTGTTGTCAACACGCTCGGGAGGTTCCGTCCTAGGACGGTTACGGCGCTGTCTCACGTCGCGTTTTCACCGACGCCTCCCTCGCTGGTGACGCGTCGGGCCAACGCAGTAGGGGGCAGCTGGCAAACCATGCTGCCCGGTCTGCGCTACGTTCAATGTGTTGGTATTGAAAGCGGTCCTTCTGGTCCACAAATGGTGTTGATCAGGACGGACGATACGACGTCAGTGTCGTGTATCGACAGACAGGGAGGAGTACGCTCCCCCTGTCTGCACCAGGCGGCGGGCGGCTGGCTATGGGCGTCCTCCATCTGCGCGGCCTGAGGGCTCCCCACATCCCCGGCAGGGAGAATGTGGGTGCAGAGGTACTGTCGCGGGGCGGTCCTCATCCTGACGGGTGAGGATTACGTCTGGACATGGCCAGGCAGGTCTGGGACCGATGCCGTGCCGCCAGGGATTCTTCCCCATACATCTGTTAGGTCAGTTGTTGGGACGGGTACGTTGAGGGGCGCAGGTTCTTGATCCTGATGGTGTTACCATCTGGAATGCGCATGCTCCCTCCACTGTCGCGCTTACGCGGGCAGATGACGTATGTTCCAAGTGTGGTGTAAGGCGGGGGGCCGGGACTCAGTCTCCTGCCCCCTGGATGCTGTCCTTAGTTACCTCCAGTCTCTCCTTGATAGACTGTCGGCTTCGACGGTGAGGGTATATGCGGCGGCTATATCCTCCTATCATGAGGGGTTTGAGGGGATGTCTTGTTCAGCCACCCTCTTGTGAAGCGTTTCCTGCTTGGCGCTCGACGCGTTAAGCCGGTGCAACGCTCCTTGGCTCCGACTTGGGATCTTCAATTGGTCCTCGGTCGGTTGTCCTTGGCCCCGTTTGAGCCGCTCGAGCAGGCGCCGTTGGGACAGCTGTCCTTCAAGACCGCGTTCCTACTGGCTGTCACTTCCGCTAAACGCGTAGGTGAGCTCTGTGCTCTCTCGGTACGTCCAGAGTGCCTGTCTTTTCGGACCGATTGCGGTGTCACTCTGCGACCTAATCCTGCTTTCGTGCCTAAGAATATCCGGAGTTCCTTCCGCTCCCGGGATATTGTGGTTCAGGCGTTTCGTCCTCCTCCTCACACTAGTGAGTTAGATGCGGGCCTTCACCTGTCATGTCCAGTCCGTGCTTGGGGATTTACCTCAGCCGTACTCAGGACTTCAGGGTTACCGACCAGCTTTGTCTGTTACGGTGGGGCTCGTGCTGGTGAGGCACTGTCGGAGCAGCGCCTGTCCCATTGGTTGTGCGAGGGCATTACCCTCTGCTACACGTTGGCTGGGCAGGATCCCCCTGGGGGTGTCAGGGCGCACTCCACTCGTGGGGTGGCTGCTTCTGCCGCTCTCCTGGGTGGGGCCTCGGTGGAGGACATCTGTGCTGCAGCTTCATGGTCCTCCCCGGGCCCCTTTGTAAGGTTTTACCTCATGGACATGACCGGGGGTTCTGTCTCCCAGGCGGTTCTGGGGTCTGTGGCCTTTCCGGCTTCCCGTCCTTTGGTCGGGTAGCAGGAGTGTATGGGTATGGGCCACAGTGTGTTGGGTCACACGTGGTTCCGCCTGTACGGTGTGTTCAAGGGGTTCTAGTTCCCTCTTGTTCGCATTCAGGTGGAGTTGACTGCGCCCCCCCTTCGTTAGGAAGGATGGGGTGACAGGGCTCCCCGCACCCCTTGATGTGGGCTTACGGGTCCTCAGGGGGTACATTTGTCGGGCTTCGCGTCCGCTCTTCCCCATATCTCATAAGGCTCAGAGCGGGACGCGATAGCGAATACGGCATATAACGATAGGTTATGTAGATAACCTAGTTATATTAGTATTGGCTGAGCGTCCCGCTCTGCGCGGCCCTGAGTTCCCTCTTGAGGAATCTTTTCCTGGGACGGGTTTTGGCGAGGAAGGATGTTTGGTGACCAGAGTCACTGCTATATGGGCGGTGCCACCATGGGGGCGGAGCCCCATACAGGTGGGGTGCATGTAGTTTTTTGTTCGTGGGAGATACAATAGGTATCATAGGAGATAAGGATATCTCATAAGGCTCAGAGCGGGACGCTCAGCCAATACTAATATAACTAGGTTATCTACATAACCTATCGTTAATTAGACACAATTTAAGCGTGTGATGTCAATGAAAGCGAGGCGTGGAATCATATTTTGTTGATACAATTAGGGAATGCACAAACGCAAACCTTTAAGATAAAAACACTATTCTATTCTAACATCCTGAACCCTGTTTCCTGCAACAACTGTCACGGAGTGAGACTTCACAGTAGCAACAATGTGTTTAATCATTTAGAGATTAAACGGTTAAAATGTTGTATTTCTGTTATCGTTGCCCGTTCATATAGGTCTCATCGCTACAACCACAGACTTTCCAGTTATCCTTATAATCCAGAACTGATCTGTGATCTGTTTGACTGCCCAGGTCACCCATCTTCTATCTAAGGATGAACAGGAATGACGGTGAACCTAGTCTTTTCCATCCAACCACTGGGTTATTTTTAAGTACAGAATCTCTTTGACTTTGGCCTTTACAAGTGCTCTGTCTTTCTGTTTAAATATGATCAGGGCTTTCCCTAAACAATGGTATAGGGGCACCGCGCCACTCTGACAATGTGCCAGCGCCACCATTCAAATAAATAATATATAGATTTTTCTTTAACTTTTTAAACTTGCATTTTTCATCATTGTCTAATAAGTGATTGCTCTGTCCTTGTCCACTGTGTGTGTATGTGTGTGTATGCGTGCATGTGTTTTCATGTTCAACGTTAATCGTTAAACTATTGTGCAACCTTATACACTGTACTTAAATAAATAACTTATTTGGAAGTTACCCTTGTGTTTTATATTTGATTGAAATTGTGTTTTTAAGTTGCAGGGAATTACTGCAAATGGCTTTCTTTATAGCACACTGTTTTGCCTCCAGGATGGGGGACACAGCCCCCCTCCAGACCACCCTCTAGCAGCGACACAGCCCCCCTCTGGACCACCCTCTAGCAGCGACACGGCCCTCCTCCGGACCACCCTCTAGCAGCGACACAGCCCCCCTCCGGACCACCCTCTAGCAGCGACACAGCCCCCCTCCGGACCACCCTCTAGCAGCGACACCGCCCCCCTCCGGACCACCCTCTAGCAGCGACACAGGCCCCCCTCCGGACCACCCTCTAGCAGTGACACGGCCCCCCTCTGGACCACCCTCTAGCAGTGACACGGCCCCCCTCCGGACCACCCTCTAGAAGTGACACGGCCCCCCTCCGGACCACCCTCTAGAAGTGACACGGCCCCCCTCCGGACCACCCTCTAGAAGTGACACGGCCCCCCTCCGGACCACCCTCTAGCTTATAACTTTGTCAAGCTAACAGTAATGAAGAGAGACTGGTATCGGTTACAAACCTGCTTGGGGTGAGACAGACTTCAGGGGGTGAGACAGACTTCAGGGGGTGAGACAGACTTCAGGGGGGTGAGACAGACTTCAGGGTGAGACAGACTTCAGGGGGGTGAGACAGACTTCAGGGGGGTGAGACAGACTTCAGGGGGTGAGACAGACTTCAGGGGGTGAGACAGACTTCAGGGTGAGACAGACTTCAGGGGGGGTGAGACAGACTTCAGGGGGGTGAGACAGACTTCAGGGGGTGAGACAGACTTCAGGGGGTGAGACAGACTTCAGGGTGAGACAGACTTCAGGGGGTGAGACAGACTTCAGGGGGGTGAGACAGACTTCAGGGGGGTGAGACAGACTTCAGGGGGGGGGGGTGAGACAGACTTCAGGGGGGGGTGAGACAGACGTCAGGGGGGTGAGACAGACTTCAGGGGGTGAGACAGACTTCAGGGGGTGAGACAGACTTCAGGGGGTGAGACAGACTTTAGGGGGTGAGACAGACTTCAGGGGGGTGAGACAGACTTCAGGGGGTGAGACAGACTTCAGGGGGCGGTGTTGCAGGTGTGCATATCGGAGTAAATATGGGATGCGTGACTGGGAAGCCAAGGCAGGCGGGCAGCGTCACCCTGAGGGCTTAGTGTACATATAGGGTTTTCTACTGGCAGGGTGCTGGGGAGCACTGGGATGAAGCACTTGTGGTGAAAAAAAAACCTGCTGCATGTGCGTTTTGTATCTATGTCAACAGCGTAGCTATCACTAACCACCATTGTATGACAGACTAGCATTGTTGCTTTTGATTAACAATATCTATAAACTATTTGTTATTTTACTGTTTAGAACCACAATTTGCGCCTTTGCATTTTATTGTATATTTGTTATTTATTTCTATTGTCTGTCATCGCGATTTGCCCGCTTGTGTTTTATTGTATATTTGTTATTTATTTCTATTGTCTGGCATCATGATTCGCCCCTTTGCTATTTTTTATTAGATATTTGTTATGTTACTGTATTGGTGTTTTGTCGTGATGACCACCAACCGGAGGGTGCTTGCCCTCATACTTTGTTTGGATGAGTTTGGTGATGTTCCTGTTGTCACAGCGCAGTCTGATGGATGTGGGCACATGACACGATTCGTTGGATATGATTGGTTGTCTGAAAAGGAGCGACTCTGCCTCACTGCCTCACTGAGTACAGAGTAACAAATTATTGCATTTTTTTTTTACATCTACATTTAATATTTAAAAAATATTTACTGTACATTTTACTGTATATTTTTGGCTGTATATTTTAGAATGTATATACATTATTTTAGAATGTATATCCTTCACTCTATTTGTATTCTTATTTGTGATTTTGACCACCTAAATGGTTATTGTGAGTGATCTGTAGTGCTGAATTTCCCTCTCGATCAATAAAGTACTTCTATTCTATTCTACATTTTTTGGAGGGGTGACTGTAGGGTACACCTACACCGGGCCATTTGACGCCTCCGGCAAGCGTGTAAATATTACCGGTCTTCCTCCAAGTTAAAACCAGGACACCAAAAAAGCTCACTGACACAATATGTTTGGACTGTGCCTCAGTGGCAGAGAATTAACACTTATTGTAACACTGTAGTCGGTTTCAGGATCACACTTCAACGCGAAGCACCTTGAAATGGCACTATTATTCTAGTCTCGTTAGCACTAAGGCCAGCTGCCTACGGCTGTTCAGAATGTATAGATGTAACACTTGCTAGCAATTGGTCCAATGTTGGCTCCAGTTAAAACGGTCATTCTAATAGGTTGCTACCAAACGCCACAATGCTAACAAAACTCTACAGTTTGAGTAGAGAAGAGTGCTTCTCATATGATCTTGAGGCACAGAGGTCTTGACACCCCCCCCCCCCCCCCCTCACACACACACGCACACACACAGACACACAAAATAATAATTTAAATAAAAACAATAATATGGCCGTATGACCCGGGAGGAACTGAACCAAATATACATCCTTTTTTCTTCTTTCTCTTTCCATCTCTCCAGAATCCACCAGGGGACTGTCTGTGGTTCGTCCTCAACTTGCCATCCAACTGTCCAAAACCTCTGCCCTTCCACGTACGTCCCTACTGCGTCCTCAGCTGGTAGTCTGGAAGAGAAAACACAGGAAGTCATTACTGTTATCGTACAGTATATACAGAGTCACACACATACAGTCCATACCGTCTCTCGTTTGACTGTATGTTCAAGTGGTGTGTTGATGCATTCCTGTACATCCATTGTTGTTTGATGATTAGCGTGGTTCATGATTGCAATTTCCTCTTTAATACATCCAGTACAGTAGAGAGAGAGAGAGAACAATCTGGAGGTATATTATGAGGAACAGCATGGATTGTGGGGCTAACTATCTGGTGGTATATTATGAGGAACAGCATGGATTGTGCTGAGAGAGAACTCTACCGGTTAACATCATCATCTTAATTTATTTGTTTGTTTAATTGTCAGGGACAATGCAAAAGAAAACATTGTAGCAAGTTACAATAACAATATACACATGTATAGCATGTATGATTTCTAGCCAAGGCTAATTTGCAATCCCTATCCCTGGTTAGGCGTTTCTATTTAAAAGTGGTCATTACATAATCATCATTACCAAAAGTGCATTAGTTAAACTGAGCACATAGTAGATAGTGACATTCTTTACATGACCATACAATAATTACAATAATTACTTGAATGACTTGAAACTTGGGTTAAAGAAAACAGCAGAACTATCCCTTTAAGACAGCAGGAGAGGGCAGTGAAGCAAGCAGGCAGCAGGAAAGCCCCATTATTTAACCTTAAACACAATATTCTGAAACATAACAATAAAGGCAAACGACTTGGCTCATAAGAATTAATGAGTCTTTATCATCAAGACCTACAACCACAATATCCCACTGGATTCAGACCCACCCACTGTTAAATCAACAGATGAGAAAGATCTCTCTCGCTCTCTTTCTCTCTCTCTATATCTCGCTCTCTCTCTGTCACTCTCTCTCTCTCCCTCTTTCTCTCTATCTCTCTCTCTCCCTCTTTCTCTCGATCTCTCTCTGTCGCTCTCTCTCTCTATCTCTCTCGCTCTCTCTCCCTCTCTCTCTCTCTGTCTCTCTCTCTCTCTCTGTCTCTCCCTCTCCCTCTCTCTTTCTCCACTGATATGTTTGGCACAGCTAGTGGTAAATAAGCAACTTACATCGACAACACATGTACAATAGGAACACAGCATAAACTCTCACACACACACACACACACACACACACACACACACACACACACACACACACACACACACACACACACACACACACACACACACACACACACACACACACACACACACACACACACACACACACACACACACACACACACACACACACACACACACACAGCTGTGCACAAACGCAGACACATTCACAGACACACCCATACAGACATATTGAAACACACACACACACACACAAATTAGAAGACACATATAGACGCACACAAACACATGCACACACATACATATAGGAAGACACATGCACAAATACATACACACACTGCATATACAGACATATTGGAACACATACACACACATATAGGAAGACACGCACACGCACACACATGCACACACACACACACTAGCTTTGTTATGGAACCAGACCAGTGTGTTCTTAAGGTTAGGCAAGGGAGTGATGAAACACAGTATCTGGCTTTCATTTGTCTTAAATCACATGTGCTTTAAGAGCAATTAGAGGCAGGGCCTATAGCTGAGCTGTTTTTGCTATTGCTACGGGCAACCGGGGGGGGGGGGGGCCTCTGGAAACAATAGCACAGCTGTACAGTAAAATGCACTGGCATACTTGAGGTTCAGCTAACATGCAAAGGTGGTTTCAGAGACATTATTGGCCAAATTCACATTCACAAGATTGGAGCGGCGCATGCCAGATACCACACACACACACACAAACACACACGCATAGGTACAAATGCAAGACAAAAACAAGAGTGTGCACAAACATACATACAACATGTGTCTCTCTCTCACAAACACATAGATTCATCGCAAAGTGTTTATGTCAATTGAAACTCTTGTTTTGTTCAAACCAAATTCCCTGTATTGACTAAATGGGAACATTCACAGGCACTAAAATTGCTACAACATGCTGGCGGCTAGCATGCAAACATGGAAAGATTATTTGCCAAACACACGCATGCACGCACGCACGCACGCACACACACACACGCACACGCACACGCAGGATGCTGTTCATAGATTTTAGTTCAGCATTTAACACTATCATCCCCCAACAGCTGATAATGAAACTGGACCTGCTGGGGCCGTTTTTTTAATGGTTCTAAATAATATGAACTAAGCTATTTATTAAAGCCTTTTTTATATACAAGAAGAGTGCCTGGAACTTGCTTATTTTTATTCACCTCACTGTGCAATTGGCTGCTGGACTTCCTGACCGGGAGACCACAGGCAGTTCGGGTTGACAACAACACATCCAGCACCATCATCCTGAACATCGGGCCCCTCAAGGATGTGCGCTCAGGCCCCTACTCTTCACCCTACTGACTCACGACTGCACACCAAAATACAACACCAACCTCTTCGTCAAGTTTGCGGACGACACAACTGTGGTGGGGCTCATTAACAACAATGATGAGCCTCACTACAGGGACGAGGTGAGCCAACTGATCACGTGGTGCAGGAACAACAACCTAATTCTCAATGTGGAGAAAACTAAGAAGGTTGTTCTCAACTTCCGGAGAGCGCACACCTAGCACCCTCCACTGACCATCAACGGTGCGGTGGTGGAGAGAGTGAGCAGCACCAAATTCCCGGGTGTGCACATCACAGAGGGCCTCTCCTGGAACACCAACACTGGCTCACTGGCCAATAAAGCTCAGCAGCGCCTCTACTTCCTCTGCAAACTGAGAAGAGCTGGAGCCTCAGTTCCCATCCTGTGCTCCTTCTACCGGAGCACCATCGAGAGCCTCCTGACCAGCTGCATAACAGCGTGGTACGGCGGTTGCACGGCATCCTGCTGCAAGACCCTGCAGCGCACGGTCAGAACAGCTGAGAGGATCATTGGTGCCCCCCTCCCCTCCCTCCAGGACATTTACAACACACGCAAAGCACTCCGCATCGCGGGCGACATCACCCACCCCTCACAGCGCTTCTTCAATCTCCTGCCCTCCGGGAGGAGAATGAGGAGCCTCTGAGCCAGGATCAGCAGACTGAAAGACAGCTTCATCCATCAGGCTGTCAGGAAGCTGAACTCTCTCCCAGCCCCCCCCCCCCCCCCCCCTCTTTTACTCTGCCCCCACAGACTCGGGACTAGGAGCCCCCCCCCACACTCACTGACACACACACACACACACACACATACACACACACACACTGCCACTTTACTAACTCACTGCCACGTTACTTTATTTTACTTTACTATGTACTACTGCAGCTAGGAATGTTTGCAGTTCTCTTTTACCTTTTTTATTTAATTCACTCATTAATTTAATTTTAGCTACTGTTTATATTGTACATAGTCCTGTATATTGTGTGTTGTATATTGTGTCCTGTATGTTACATTTGTGTTTTATATTGTCTAAGAGCTTGTTGCACTTTTTAACTCCACTTGCACCAGCATCCTGGACACCATGGTTCTGAAAGAGCCCTGGGGTGTAGAGTACATTACAGTATATTTCATTATCTGTTCTTATGCACGCCTGGTGATACTAAATCCAAATTGAACTCGGGCATTTGAAAGATAATATATGTATATATATAAATGTGCGAATTGGCTATAATAAGGTAATTTATAAGCCTGCTATTCTATATTCTATAATACCGTAATTCCTCTAATAGTAACCCCGGCTTGTATTTGTTTCAACTGTAGCGGATACCAGGCTTGTATTAGGAGGAGGCATGTATAAGAGAGAGGCCTATATTTCAAATGTTCAAACAGATCATAATGAATAAATCAACATTTTGTGTCAGTTTGAACCCAGTAAAATGTACTGGGTTCATTTATTGAAACCAAGTACTGTATGAAATACGGTAGTAAACAGTGCAATTACAGGTGGTCAAAAAAAGTTAAATAAAGTAAAATAATGCAATCACAATACTGGTATAATAATAATAACTTCGTTTTATACAATTCTGAGGAAGGCTTACTCTCTTGGTAAACATTAACCAACATTATATGGTATTTACTGCACAGCCAGGCCAGCATATAACAACAATAACAAAATATATTGCCTATGGTAAATCCGTTGAGGGAAATACCGTAATTTCTCTAATATACATGAAACCCGGCTTGTATTAGGAGGCCGGCTTATAATTGCTTAGCTCAACAGCGCACCCGGTCATTAATAGAGACCCGGTTTTTAATTGAATACCGGTTACTATTAGAGGAATTACGGTAATATGTGACTTGCTCTTACAAAACAGTCACATTGACCCGAAAATACATTTTGAGATGTATACACCAATGGAAATATGAGAATGTTAGCTTTCCAATGATACAAATATCATCTTTCTACTCCAAATATCAAGCAAGTTATGCCCTACTACATATCGGATGTCACCAAAACATATTGTGGAGAAAAAAGCCTTCAAAGTTTTCAGTACATTTTGAGACATTTATTCAATGTATTCACACAACTATTAACACAATACCAAACATGATAACATTGAAACCTTGCCCATTTTTGCTTCCCTCTTTCTCTCACACATGCACACACACACACACACATACACACACGCACACACGCACGCGCGCACACGCACACACACACACACACGCACGCTGATAAGCAAATTAATGATTGAATAGAGGAGGGTATAGAAACACAAAGGCCCATACTGCCTCTAGTAGTAACACATAAATACACACACACACACCAGCTCCCACATACAACCACTGTTAAATGGCGTGCTCCCTTTAATAAGTACAGGCTGCCTAAATGCTACCCTTCACTCACTCCAGTTGCTACCAGACCTCTGTGGTGTGTGTGTGTGTGTGTGTGTGGGGGGGGGTGTTGTTAAGAGAATTAAGCGTATTGAAGAAAGCGTACACTATCATTTAAGGACTGGTCTAATTTTAAACATGGGGGCCAATAAATATTCATTGTTATACTTATTTTTTTTTTATATATAATTGTACAAAATTCAAATATTGAAAAACCTTCAGCATGAGAAGATTGTCTTCTCCAACCAATAACAAATAATCATATTTCTGACCGACTGTGTCGAGGACATTATGGATTTACCCCGACCGCCGCCACTGCAGACTTTTCTCGTAAACGCAACTGCAATCGTTTTTATTTGAATCTTTTCAAATATACGGTGCACTAGAAGGGATGAATCCTAACACTTTTGAGTTAGTGTATTTCAAATAGGTTTCATTAAAGTCTTTTCAAATTTGTGGTGCACATTTGTGGTGTAGTTCACCTGTACGATGAACTCTGTTGATTTTGGTGACCCCATGACCTTTCCTCTAGCGCCACCATCAGGCCAAACATTCATATCCTGATTGTGATAACTTCAATATCTTTCATTCAAATCTTTTCACATTTGCGGTGCAGATTCATGACCCCTAGAGGATGAACTCTATTGATTTTGGTGACCCCATGACCTTTCATCCAGCGCCACTTCCAATTTAAGATTAGCCATACAGTCATGAAACTGGTATCCAGAGATGTGTCTACTCATGCACAGCAACTTAGCCATAAGGACCTATGATGTCCGCCATATTGGAATTTCTGCCATCCTGAATTATTGGAAAAACACTGTTCACCCGATTTGTTTTACCAACCTTACTGTGTGGAATCTGGGGAATAAAATCCTCAAATGTGAATTGGGGCCATTCTGGGATTTATCCACTGTCAGTCAGCGACAGCGAATGTGTAGTCGATCTGTCTAGTTAGCAAACCAACTGCAATTTCTACTTCTGTTTTGAATTGACTAAATTGAAAGTTAAATTAAGAGCTAATCCTCACGGTAAAGTTCATTCAATTTGTCAAAAAGTTACTTGTCTCAGTGTTTTCTACATACATGGCAGTAGAAATATGTTTGTGTTTGTTAGCATCATGCTCAGCCTCAGCACATGGAAGCAGGGTGAGGGGCACCATCAAACATGGAACCCAATCCCATTTAGATTTGATCTGTGGGGGCAAAATGTGCAGCTGCGTGTGTGTGTGTGGGGGGGGGGGGGGTGGAGGGGTCTTGTCGCCACTGACTGTATGTTGGTAGTTGAGTCAGACTGCAAGTCTATTTCTAATTGCAGCATTGTGTGCTGCTGTACACACTGCCCCCTCCCCCTACCACCACTTTTAAAGGCCCCTGTCTCCTTAATCATCAAACACAGAGCCTGGCTTCCTCCAGAGCTTTGGAGCAAGGCAACATGAAAGACAGAGAGAGGAAGACAGTTGAGGTCCCCTCTCCTCTTCTGGATGTGGTAATGGATAGGTTGGGGCCGACTGGTGCTGGTAATTGGTAGGTTGGAGTTTTAAAAGGGGGGTGGGGGGGTTACTCCAAAATCACACGAGGAGGTCTTTAATTTGGTGGGACGGGCGCTACTTACACCCCCCCCCCCCCCCCCCCTCCGCCTCATCGCTAAATGGCTGTCGCGTGCACCATGTATGAGAGAGATGAGACACACACACACACACACACAGCTCTATAGTGACAGCAGTCAGTTCAGTGACTTTGCTGACTAAAGCTTTCTGGTCTTGGTAGATTTACACAGCTAGTACGAATACAGGCACGTATGCGTGTCTATACACCATATGTACACATGCGTGCACAGACACACACACACACACACGCACGCACACACGCACACGCACACACACACACACACACACACACACACACACACACACACACACACACACACACACACACACACACACACACACACACATTGAGTGAACACATGCAAAGACACACACACACACACACACACACACACACACACACACACGTTGAGTGAACACATGCAAAGACACACACATTGGCAAGCGTATCGCGTTTTTAGGAATACAAAAACTAAAATGAACAGACAGAAGAAAAAACAGTACTATAAAGTAAGATTTGAGGAATGCAAACACGACAGTAAGAAACTCTGGAGAGTGATCAATGAAGCTGTAGGTAGAGATAAAATTTGCAAGATGCCTTCAGTCATAGAAGTAGAGGGTACATTTATCACAAAACCAGCTGACATAGCGAACTATTTTAATAGTTTAGGTTGATTGATCATGAGCTCCTACTCGGGAAGCTATTAGCATATAATTTCAATGAATGTTCTATTAAATTAATGAATAGTTACTTGGTTAACAAAGGGTACTGTTTAATGGGACACTTTCAGATATGGAAACCCTTCAATGTGGCGTCCCTCAAGGAAGTTGCCTTGGTCCTTTGCTCTATAACATTTTTGTTAATGAGCGGCTGGGTGGCGCAGCGGACATTGCACTCGTCACCAATGCAAGAGACACCGGGTTAGACTCCGGCTGTTGGCGTTGCCTCCGGCTTGGGCCAGTCGTCATACTAAGTCAATTGGCAGAGTTAGTGGGTGAAAGTCGATGGGTGGTAATCTGGACGTTGTGGACAGCGACTCCTACGGGTCGGTTGGGGATGCCTGCACAGCAGAGACAGGAAATGGCGGGGGTAGTGTGGCGTCTCTACTTTTCGTAGCTCCATTTCTGCAGACCCCTCTCTGATTGGTTGAGCCCATTTCTGCAGACCCCTCTCTGATTGGCCGAGCGCGCGCATGCGCATGAGCCGCAACAAGGTCCTCTAGCCAGGAGTCGAAACTCCGTTAAGCTCCAGAGAGAGAGGCTGAAAATCCACAGTTCTTGCCCGACGGATGGGAGCCGAATCCCGGATCCGAGTTTTCTGATGAATAGCCCCAAAACATGGAGGTCGCGAACGCAATTTATACGGATGGAAGTATTGATTACGCCATAACGAATCATTAAAAAATATACCGTTAACTGGAATATGTTGTGTGTGCCTTTACACATATGTTGGATTATGTAATTGGTTTGTCATTAAAAACCAATAATAATCGCTCTCATCGCCGGCTTCGCTGACCAGAGCTCTCTCAGATTCAAAGTTTTAATTGCAGCCTGGAACATACATGTTTCGGAACCAATGTGTAACTAGACAGTTACAATATAACATTTATATTAATTAACCCAGTTAATGCCTTAAGAGAAAGAGTCTGGTGGTCAATTGCTACGGAAATGTTGTGTCTTACTAATAATAACTAATTCCTTGGTCAATAGAAGTCTCTGTGATACTTTCTGAATATGATTTGGGAACATCAAATGGGCAGGGTTATAATAGAAGAAAGACAGTGTAAACAATATAATTAACTAGCTGGGCTGTGTTGAACTTGTCACGTGAAATAACGTTATGTGAATAAACCGCGAAATAACATAACGTTATGTAATATAACATTACAATGTACAGTTTCTGACAGCTGGCTGTGTTGTGAAATGTGCATAACGTTATGAATAAACCGCGAAGTCACGCGAAATAACGTTATACGCGAATCTGGTAGTACATTTCTTTTTATCTTCTTGATATGATAACATTACATCCGCCTTTTACCGCGTGACGAGCTAAACCAATCAGAGAGGGGCTTCGCTCAACCAATCAGAGAGGGGTCTGCAGAAATGGAGCTCAACAAATCAGAGAGGGGTCTGCAGAAATGGAGCTACGAAAAGTAGAGACGCGGTAGGCTGAGCCTCCCACACGTTACACCTCGCCAATGAGAGTCCGCGTTGGCAGGTGAAAAGATGTGACAGGCTGCCTCCTCGTGTATCGGAGGAGACACGTGATGCGGGGCTTCTATCCTCCCTACAACCGGCCAGTGGGGGGCATATGCAAGCAACGGTCAAGACAGGAGAGGGGAGAATTGGCACAGCGGGTAATTGGGATTTACCTCATGTATTTTACATAACCCCGGACTAAACCATGTGACACGTGGTCAGTGATCTCCCTCCATCGCTTCCTGCCTCGGCTGCTTTGGACGTCGTCCATATCTGTCCCGGTCTGGAGTCCAGAAACTCCTGCAGTATCAGCCATGTGTCGACAGGCTCGTAAAGGGATAGCTTGACATTTACAGTTTTAGTCTGGGATTAGAATTGTCACACGGTAGGGACGATTTCGACGTTTTGAAAACATAATGTCCAAGTTGGGGACCCTAGGGACCATGAACTCAGTTGAAAACCCCAAAGTAGAACTTCAATGTTGTTGTTTTTGCTCAATTCCTGAAAGGTTATGGAGATACAAGGTTTTCACCCGACTGCTAATCTAAACACAGCTTGTAGTTGGTGTGATTAGCGGTAGTGGTGTGACTGACTGACAGACAGACAGACAGACAGACAGACAGACAGACAGACAGACAGACAGACAGACAGACAGACAGACAGACAGACAGACAGACAGACAGACAGACAGACAGAGCTCTTAACATGGAAATACTATAGTGAACCTATTGATGTTGACCCGTTCAGTTTGTTTTCGATGTGGACTCCGAGGTATTTGTAGTCATCAACCATGTCCACATCGACCCCCCTGATGGAAACGGGGGATACAGATGTACTCCTCCTCCTCCCCAGATCCACAGCCAGTTCCCTGGCCTTCGTCACATTTAGCTGAAGGTGGTTCCTTTCGCACCATGTGGTCTGCCCGTCAGATAGTCCAGGGACACCAGGGGGGCCTCTACCTGCATCACCTCCAACTTCTCACCCAGCAGCCCAGGCCGTATGGTATCAAAAGCACTGGAGAAGTCAAACAACATGATCCTCACAGTGCTCGCAGGCGTGTCTAGGTGAGTGTAGGCTCGGTTCAGCAGGTAGAAGACAGCAACCTCTACCCCCAGTCGGGGCCGGTAGGTGAACTGGAGTGGGTTTGGGGTTTGATCGCCGGGCGGAGTTGCTCCAGGACCAACCTCTCTGGTCTCTGTCTTCATAATGTGAGAGGTATTCAAGTCTTAGTTGAACTATTAAACTAAACATCTAACTATAAAGGAAGGAATGTCTGTCTGTGTTTACTTTGCATATCTTGAGAGCCGTTCATATGATCGACTTCACACTTGGCTGGTGTATTGCTGAGCACCCAATGGAGTACAGCAGTGGTGGGCAACCTTTTTGGTGCTTGAGATCTACTTTACCCTTTTCCAAGGCTGGACAGATCAGCATCGCCAGCCAAGCAGACAATCGACACCACTTTAAAGGAACACACCGACATTATGGGAAATGTGCTTACCGTCTTGAAGGAGAGAGATACCAATTATTTATCTGTGCGTTCAGTAGAAACGTATCCGGCTGCAAGCTAACCTAGCACAGCACAAATTAATGGAAGCCGATATGGACCAGCTAGCCTAGCTGTTGGCCAAAAACACCTCTCCCGGTGTCCGTATCCACTTACATTAATGTGTGCTAAACTAGGCTAGCTTACAACCAGATAGCTTTCTACTGAATGTATTTGATATATATTTGAATATAATACATACAAATTTATATAAAAATTTTCAGTGGGTAGCACCAAGAAGTTAGTCTGGAGCCCTGTCGGAAATATATTCTGTATGTTCTCTTTACTATAAGGTTGATAATCCCTGCATACAGACCTCCAAACAGCTCCATTTCTCCTAGACTGGTTCTCCTCATACGGGCCTCCAAACAGCTCCATTTCTCCTAGAGGTTCTCCTCATACGGGCCTCCAAACAGCTCCATTTCTCCTAGACTGGTTCTCCTCATACGGGCCTCCAAACAGCTCCATTTCTCCTAGAGGTTCTCCTCATACGGGCCTCCAAACAGCTCCATTTCTCCTAGAGGTTCTCCTCATATGAACCTCGAAACAGCTCCATTTCTCCTAGAGGTTCTCCTCATACGGGCCTCCAAACAGCTCCATTTCTCCTAGACTGGTTCTCCTCATACGGGCCTCCAAACAGCTCCATTTCTCCTAGAGGTTCTCCTCATACGGGCCTCCAAACAGCTCCATTTCTCCTAGACTGGTTCTCCTCATACGGGCCTCCAAACAGCTCCATTTCTCCTAGAGGTTCTCCTCATACGGGCCTCCAAACAGCTCCATTTCTCCTAGACTGGTTCTCCTCATACGGGCCTCCAAACAGCTCCATTTCTCCTAGAGGTTCTCCTCATACGGGCCTCCAAACAGCTCCATTTCTCCTAGAGGTTCTCCTCATATGAACCTCGAAACAGCTCCATTTCTCCTAGAGGTTCTCTGTCACTGTGAACAACTCTCTCCTTGAAGCCAGAAACCGGAGAACTAGCTAGGAACTTGAACGATCTCTAGAGCTGCTCTAAGGCGTGTTGCAGGGCAGGTGTTGTATCTTCTGAACTCCACTACAGCACATGTGTCTGGTCATCAATTTCATCTATTTAACCGGTTCGTTAACATAACGCTGTATCTTAGTGTAAGGTTTTTATCTTGTATAGTCAGCAATTGCTGACTGAATCAGCCCTGTCTCATTTGTATCACAAGTTTTAAAAGCTTTGGAAAAAAAACTCAATCGAATTGTCGTTTGATTGAATTGTTAGACCCCCTAGTCCGGTTAGCTAGTCTGCTTTCTGTAGTCTAGGGGGATAGTCACACGGTTTAATAAGATATTTTGCGTTTACACAGCGTACACAGCTGAGCCTGTATCTGATAACCATCCACCCAGTGTTAACGGCCTCACCTTCCCCAGCGTCTACCCCCAGCTATACTACTCAAGCCATGAGTCATCTGGCAGATGCTGCGTTTAGTTGATGTTATCAAATAGCTAGAGAGAGAGAAGGGGGGGGGCTGTGTGTTCTATCTGTCCCATGAGTGTGTCCCAGAATTCCCCACCTCGCACGTGTGAGCATTCCTAAATCATTCCTTGGCCGTGGCCCCAACGACTTAAAGGTAACATAAACATTTGGGAGCAGGGGGGCGTGCCGGGAGATGGCAGTGCTGGGACGCGTGCGGGGGGTTCCCCTGCGAGCCAAAACCCCTGCTCTCGTCATCCTCCAACCTGTGCAGTACACAAAGTGCAGATGCAATTACTGGCAGAGATCTCTCTCACTCTCTCTGCATCAGATTTACAGAAGGCTGTGCAAGCTGTGGCTCCTATTTGGATCTGAAACAAAGACATTAATAAGGACACAGTGTCAGAGACGGGAAGCAAACTTGTCTTACACAAAGTGCAATGCCTGCGTGCCTGTTTATTATTCCATCAGGCTTGGGTTTTGACAATGATTTACATCGATTTTATGCTGACATTAATACTGTAGGTAGTTCATTATTCCACATCAGGCTTGGGTGTGAAAAAGCAGCTAATCTGCTCCACAGGTGTGATGATGTTTTGTATCGTTATTACCTGCATTGCTTTTAACCTTTTCTTCCTCTCTGCATTGCTTTTATTCTGTCTTTAATTTTATGCTCATTTTATGCCTATTTTACTGCTGTGAAGCACTTTCTTGCATGAAAGGTGCTATACCAATACACTCTTAATAAAGAGTGTTAATCAGCACCACTGTCTGTGTGGTTGAGTTTTTATAATAAACACTAAATAAAGAGTGTTAATCAGCACCACTGTCTGTGTGGTTGAGTTTTTATAATAAACACTTAATAAAGAGTGTTAATCAGCACCACTGTCTGTGTGGTTGAGTTTTTATAATAAACACTAAATGAAGAGTGTTAATCAGCACCACTGTCTGTGTGGTTGAGTTTTTATAATAAACACTAAATGAAGAGTGTTTGTTCAGCACCACTGTCTGAGTGGTTTCTCTCTCTCCAGTAGAATGTTTCTCTGAATTGTTGATTCGGTGAACAGATGACATTTGACAACTTTTGTCGTCATGTGACAGCTTCTCCTCAGAAGGGAAAAAAATATGTCGAACCGCAGCACAAGCAAGTTGGTCCCTAAAAAGTATACAACTGCTACAAGTTGGTCCCTAAAAAGTATACAACTGCTACAAGTTGGTCCCTAAAAAGTATGCACATGCTGCAATTTGGTCCCTAAAAAGTATACAACTGCTGCAATTAGGTCCCTATGAGTATACAATTGCTACAATTTGGTCCCTAAAAAGTATACAACTGCTGCAATCTGGTCCCTAAAAAGTATACAACTGCTGCAATTTGGTCCCTAAAAAGTATACAACTGCTACAAGTTGGTCCCTAAAAAGTATGCACATGCTGCAATTTGGTCCCTAAAAAGTATACAACTGCTGCAATTAGGTCCCTATGAGTATACAATTGCTACAATTTGGTCCCTAAAAAGTATACAACTGCTGCAATCTGGTCCCTAAAAAGTATACAACTGCTGCAATTTGGTCCCTAAAAAGACAGGATATGTCATAAGTGCTCACTCTTCCTACGGCTGGTCTGAGACCAGCCTTTCCCTCCCCATACTTTATGATCATGATGGTGATTACATTGTCAAAGCAGGATGATAATCACTCCACATGGAATGTTAAAGGGACTTCATGAACAACTTTTTTTCGGAACATTATCAGTAGCAGTAGGGATGGGCACTCACTAAACTCAGTACAGATTACTATTCCATAGTCACTGGGGACTATTTGATTACTAATCGAAAATCCCCCCTCCCACATTAACATATGATTTTGTTTTAACTTAATAGTAAAAAAATTTAAGAAATGTATATCTTTTTCCATACTGAATGTATATTTTTTCGATATTAAGTGTGTTGAAAGTATACATTTTCTACCGATACCGTATGTACTTCTGAGAGTATTCTTGCAATATACTGTATGTTAGGTACTTCTTATGTGGACGTGTTTAGTAAGATAGTCATTAACATACATTTACATTTACATTCAGCCGACTCTTTTTTTCCCAAGGGTCTTACAAGTTCTGTACAACAAGTCAGCAGGAAGGGTACAACTCTGCCAGCTAAGGATAAGTAACATTGTTTGTCAAACAGTGTCAAACTTCTGTGCTACAGACTTCAGTGCATATTAGCATAGTAGGTAATAATATAAGCATGGTAGATTCCTTAGTAGCAGAGTGCATACTAGGAAAAGTTTTTTTTTTTTTTTTTAGATATTGATTGAAGTGTGTCTTTAGTCAACAATGGAACATTTTGCATGCTGTCAGTGTAATCTACGTACACTTAAAACAGATGTTTACCAATCCAAGTTGTACTATTACAAGTGTATTTTGGTAAGCAATTTTTTTTTCCAAAAATACATCAAAGGTCTCATTTCAATATATTGAAGTAAATCTGAAGTACAACTTTTAACACACTAAGTACAACTTAAGTGGATTGAATTAAACACAACGCTAGTATACTTTCCAAATAGATAAAAATGTATACAAATTACACTTTCAGTTTTACAGTACAGTCTCTCTCTCTCTCTCTCTCTCTCTCTCTCTCTCTCTCTCTCTCGGTCTGCTCCTCCCTCCCTCTCCTCCATCCATCTTTCTCTCCTCTGTTGTATCCCAGTGGAGCTCTAGACCTTTTCCCCCTCCTGTGTTGTTATTCTCCCCAGTCCTCTCCTCCTCTTCTTCAGTCTTGCAAAAGATTGTATCAATGTCAAGAGTTGCAGCATCATTCCTTAACGACTTCAATATGTGGAGAAATGGAAGTCTTATCTGCTTCACAATACACACACACACACACACACACTGCGTATACAAAACACTAGCAACATGGTAAAAGCAAAAGTGACTGTAGGGGAATTTGGAAGGCTGGTTATTCTGTCCTTGCTAACCTATGGTATGTTTACACGGACTGCAGTGATCAGACTGTTGATCATATTCTAAATAAGACAATATTTCAATTAAGCTGTTTACATGGGTTGCTTATACAACTGTTTACACGCTATGGGGGATAATGTTACTCCAATGAATGACCCCCTCCATCTTAAGTCCTAATGTTTTAACCAAATACTAGGAATATATTCCAAAAACCTTTAACCCAATACTAGGACTATGTTCCTAATCTTTTAACGCGATACGAGGACTATATTCCTAATGTTTTAATCCGATACTAGGACTATATTCCTAATGTTTTAACCTGATATTAGGACTATATTCCTAATGTTCTGCACATGAACATGCGGTCACGAGAAACGGTGCTGGCTCGCCTAGGAATGTTTCTGGGAGTTTCAAACTGGGATTTTAGACTGTGGTGCCCAGTGACGACTCTCTATGGTGCAGATATCACTTCGAACGTCATCTCCTCAATGTTTATGTTGTTTATTGCAGTGAATTATGCATGGAGTCACCCTGACATGAGGTCTGCTTGGAGCTGAACGTGGGGTTGTTCCAGTTCCAAGATTACTTTATGATGGGGAGGAGAGAGAGAGAGAGAGAGAGAGAGAGAGAGAGAGAGAGAGAGAGAGAGAGAGAGAGAGAGAGAGAGAGAGAGAGAGAGAGAGAGAGAGAGAGAGAGGGAGAGGGAGAGGGAGAGGGAGAGGGAGAGGGAGAGGGAGGGGGAGAGGGAGAGGGAGGGGGAGAGGGGGAGAGAGAGAAGGGCCCAAGGCTTGTTCTTCAAACCACACAGAGCTGGCTCAAATGTGAAATCTTCCAGAGTTTGTTTTGGCCCGCTCTTGGTACCAGATTGGACAGGTTTGCAGCTTGACTAGGGGTGTAAGAAAGTATTCATCCTGATGAACATGTAAGTATTCATCCTGATGAACATGTTCACATCACATCTTTTCCATCATAATATATGGTAAGATATGGTGAAATCCTCCCAATAAATCAAATGCTCTGATATCAAATGAAATACAATGAAAATAAAAAGCTGCTTTCTGACTGTCCCAGGCCCTGTAATCAGCCACTCCAAAGTCTCAGGACGGCCTGAACCAATCAGATATTTTTGGCTTGCCAAGTGGTGTTGCGTCGGAAAACCAACACCACCATCATGTTCCTCGACGGAAAGAAATGTACCCACAGCGTGCAAAACCGCCCACCGATCACAGGCCAGGAAATATTTTGTATAATTTCATTTAAACTGTAGCTCAGAGCTGCCAATGTCTCTGGGAAAGCATTGTTGCATGTGCCCAGCTCTGGGAGACTGTGGGAAAGCGATGTTGCATGTGCATAGCACTGGACCTGAAAAGTGGTGCCAACCTCAGTCTATATTTGTTGGACTGGTAAACTCAGTCTATATTTGTTGGACTGGTAAACTCAGTCGATATTTGTTGGACTGGTAAACTCAGTCGATATTTGTTAGACTGGTAAACTCAGTCTATATTTGTTGGACTGGTAAACTCAGTCTATATTTGTTGGACTGGTAAACTCAGTCGATATTTGTTGGACTGGTAACTCAGTCTATATTTGTTGGACTGGTAAACTCAGTCTATATTTGTTGCACTGGTAAACTCAGTCTATATTTGTTGGACTGGTAACTCAGTCTATATTTGTTGCACTGGTAAACTCAGTCTATATTTGTTGCACTGGTAAACTCAGTCTATATTTGTTGGATTGGTAAACTCAGTCAATATTTGTTGGACTGGTAAACTCAGTCGATATTTGTTTGACTGGTAAACTCAGTCTCTATTTGTTGGACTGGTAAACTCAGTCAATATTTGTTGGACTGGTAAACTCAGTCAATATTTGTTGGACTGGTAAACTCAGTCAATATTTGTTGGACTGGTAAACTCAGTCGATATTTGTTGGACTGGTAAACTCAGTCGATATTTGTTGGTAAACTCACTCTCGCTCACTTCTCTCAAATTGCCTACCCCACCTTTAAGCTCTCTTTTTAGCCCCCCCCCCGCCCCCCCCCCCTGACGTCAGCACCAGAGTATCAATAACAATGATCTTTTACCTTTGGCCTGCAGGGTAACAGACACAATAGGCTATCCCCGAGCACCGCCCTCTCCGTTTTCTTTATGGAGCCAAACAAACTCACTCTAAGTCAAGACCCTGTCTGGCTGCTGCGAGTTACGTCTTCCTTCGCATGATAGGGAGAGCAGTTAATAGGGCCCAGCGCACCACTCCCACATGGCTGACGGAAAGACTGTGTCTATGTTTATGTATGTGGGTTCTGGACATGTGTGCTAAGGACTGTGTGTATGTTTATGCATGTGGGCTCTGGACATGCGCTTGGGTTTATGTATGCACGTGTACAAGTAGGCCCACTGCATACTGTATGTATGTAGACGGGATATGTATGTATGTATGTATGTATGTATGTATGTATGTATGTATGTATGTATGTATGTATGTACGTGCGTGCGTGCGTGCGTGCGTGTGTGTGTGTGTGTGTGAGTGTGAGTGTGTGTGTGTGTGTGTGTGTACAGTAAGTGTGCTTGCATGTGCGTTTGAGAACTGACAAGTAGCCGAGCCAAGAACAACGCTAATTCCCTTGTCTGTTTCCTTCCTGCCAATCAGGGCTGAGAAGGGGGCGGGCCTCCAGTGATAACCCGCACAGGAAGCCCTAGAGAGCCGCCAATCATTGCCATTATCACCGGCAGGAATGTTTGGATTCCAAACAATGTCTCATGATACAGAACAGAGTGGTTAGCAATACTGTGAGCCAAACAGATCCCAAGTGTGTGTGTGTGTGTGTGTGTGTGTGTGTGTGTGTGTGTGTGTGTGTGTGTGTGTGTGTGTGTGCGTGTGTGTGCGTGTGTGTGCGTGTGTGTGTGTGTGTGTGTGTGCGCTAGCATGCTTGGCCCAGCCACCGTCTGACAGCCAGCTAGCGCTAATGTAGCAAGTAGCATGAATATCCTTAGCGATTCACTTACACTATATCCTTCCTGACCAGCATTGGTCACCTGGACATCAGTCTAGCTTAAAGCCAGCCAATTCTGTACCTGGGATGGTGTAGTAGTCCATAAGACCACGCATCTGTGGCTATATAATGCCCCTTTTCTCAATCTATATTTTGATTATTTTGATGCTATTCTCAGTCCTCACTCCACGATGGTGGAACAAACTTCGTGCCACTTCCTGTCGGGACAGCTGAAACATGCCCAATTCTCGTGCTATGCTACTATACTACTATGTTTATACTACTACCACTATGCTACTATGTCTATACTACTACCTACTATGTACTATGCTACTATGCCTATACTACTACCTACTATGTACTATGCTACTATGCCTATACTACTACATATGATCTACTATGCTACTATGCCTATACTACTACCTACTATGTACTATGCTACTATGCCTATACTACTACCTACTATGTACTATGCTACTATGCCTATACTACTACATATGATCTACTATGCTACTATGCCTATACTACTACCTACTATGTACTATGCTACTGTGCCTATACTACTACCTACTATACTACTATGCTACTATGTCTATACTACTACCTACTATACTACTATGCTAGTGTGCCTGTATACTACTACCTACTATACTACTATGCTGTGTTGTACCCCGCTGACTTGTTGTACACAATTTGTAAGTCACTTTGAATAAGAGGGTCAGTTAAATTACTAAAGAATGAGGTCTACTCTTGGAGTAGAGATGCGTGCTGGCACCAACTGTCCCGGTGGATATCTGGATTTGTACCACAGCCACAGCTCATCTTGGTTTGTAACACGCCCCGCGGAGTTCTGCGACCGCTGCTCCAAGCTATCACGGCAGAAGAGAGTAGTCCACCTGAGCATCCGGGGCAGCTCCAAGCTATCACGGCAGAAGAGAGCAGTCCACCTGAGCATCCGGGGCAGCTCCAAGCTATCACAGCAGAAGAGAGCAGTCCACCTGAGCATCCCGAACAGCTCCCCACATGGCGGTGACAAGCGGTTCGACACCTCGAGTGCGGTGCGAGTGCAGGTCAACCGGGCACGGCGGGACAACGGAGCGCCATACGAGACAGGGCGGCCGGTGGTGTGGAAATCTAATCCGGCGACATAATAAAAGATCATGACAATGTAGGCTATGCCCTTGAGACTGTAAAAGCCTAACCCTAGCATGAAATACGTTGGTTCTGGAGGTAATAAAAGTGTTGTTCTGACTATAGGTCTCACGTTACATTAAATGGTATGATGGATGACATAACATGAGAGAAGGCTGCACAGGAACAGTGGACCGGTGCAAACAGTTACATCCCTCTGTAGGCCTCCTTGGGTTTTCCCCTCTTGAAATCACCATGGAGTAGTAGACGACACAGTGCAGGGAGAATTCCAAGAGCATTTCTAAATAGTTTGATGCGACCACGTGTAGCACCACTGAATCACAGGCATTTATGATTGGAACAACCGTTTGGCAAATCACATCTCTCTCAAACCATGGAGTTGCTATACTTCGTTTTGTTCCGAACCTAAGAAAGTGGAAATATCTGCAAGCATGACAGCTGAAATAAAAACCACTGTGGCTTTTTGCAGACTTGGGAAGGTTCCTGGGAAAACAGACTTCCGTTGTTCTTTGACATGCAATGTAAGGAAACCAGATTCATTATTTGTAGCTCTGTGAAAGGGCTGGACTGCCTTTTTGGACTCCCTCGCTTCCTCTAGTTGTCAGATAACAGATAACACATTCTGTAGCATTTGCCCAGTAGAATTATATGGGTTTATCCCCTTGTTGCCTTATTGGAAATGCTACAATATCTATCGTCGTTGTTTTTGTACAGATCAAAATCTAACGCCTCCCCTCCTAAAAAAGCCATCAGACTAATCAACAGAGTCCATTGACAGCAAACATATGCTATTTTTATTTTATATTATATTGGATGCTGCTATGGTCGAGGAACCACAACAAAGTGAATTTCTGTAAAAGGTACTGAATGACGTGACAATAAAAGGTATCTGAATCTGAAATGGTAAATGGACTGCATTTACAGTATATAGCCCTTCATTCCAAAGTGCTTTACAACGTGTGCCTTGCATTCAACGACTCCCTCACACGTTCACACAGACGGCAGAGGGCGACCATGCAAGGGGCCTGCTGGTCGGGACCAGTTGGGGGTTAAGTGTCTTGCTCAAGGACACTTCCTGGAATCAAACCGGGAACCTTCTGATTACCAGACGACCACTCTACCTCCTGAGACACTGTTGCCCGAGCAGGACATGTAAGTCAGGTGGCTTGCTAGCAATGAAACGTGGCATTTTCTTCCTTCTCGCATTCTGCATTAGAGACTGCACTAGTGAAGCAAAGATAGATTGAGGAATAGATTGTATTTCCTCCCATTTCCTACCACGAGGGAACGATTTGAAAATTATTTGGTTTTCAAGCCCCTATGTGTGTGTATGTGTGTGCGTGCATGTGTGTGCGTGCATGTTTAGCTTTTATCAGTTTCTGCTGCGTTGTTCTTAACACCACTTGACTTAGTGAAAAAGGGATCAATATAAAAATTAAAAAAAATATCTTTTTTTCACTATAAGTCGAGTGCCTTGGTTCTTTCCTCATTCCTTCAAGACATATTCATACCCTCTACCAAAGAGCACCTTCTTTTTTGTTACAACTATTAGTTTCAAGAGGCTCTCCTGTTCTATGGTCTTTTAGTTCTTAAAACCATGCTGAACCAATTAAATAACGTTGAACCATATGTAGCATGTAGCCTGCTGCTGCATGCAGCCTCACCTCCGTTCTGAGTGATGTATCGGACCCACGGCAGAGCCTGGTAGCCGCTCTTCTCAATGATCTTCAGGTAACGCACCTGCACAGACACACATAACGTGGGAGGGTCAGTGGAAGCAAAGCAGAACATAGAACATAGTTTTGTTTGTTGTTGTCGTCCCCCCCCCCCCTTGATAGAACCTTGGAACCTTGATAGAAACCTCAGATTCAATGAGAGATCCCCCCCAATAAGGGTAGCTTGCATTACATCGGATATATATGGTGTCTGATATTACAAAATCCTTTGCAAATATATGGCCAGTTATGTGCAGGTGCTTTCTATAGAAGATAAAGAGGCAATTTTGCTGCTCCAGGGGTGCAGCCCTATGGGTGACCCTGTGCTCTGACCCCTCTGTGTGTGTGTGTGTGTGTGTGTGTGTGTGTGTGTGTGTGTGTGTGTGTGTGTGTGTGTGTGTGTGTGTGTGTGTGTGTGTGTGTGTGTGTGTGTGTGTGTGTGTGTGTGTGTGTGTGTGTGTGCGCGCGTGTGTGTGTGTTGAAGAGTGATATGTGAAAACAGTACAAATTCCAATTGCCCAATAAAGGAATGTGTGTGTTATGCAACTTTGACCAGATGGCAGCAGAAAAGACCACAGCTGCACAAGTTCTCACAGAGGGAGCAGAGTCAGGCTGGCATGAACCGCGCCGTCAAACCCAGCTCACGGGTTCCAAAACTACTTCCATGGTAAACAGGGGGGTTCTACACGGGGTTCTCATGGCTACATTTCGGAGCAGCTCAGGAGGCTCTGCTAAACGAGGGTTCCAGAAGCACTGGGGGCGGAGCTACAGATACAGCCTTGAAAAATCAAACCTCTCCTGCGCCTCTACCACTACTCCACCACTCCACTCCAAACTGATTTTGTGACTCCTATTGTTCTGGACCGGGCCAGATTTCACACCTCCACTGCCTCCCACAGGCTGGGGAGATTTTCATCTTACATTTTTATTCGTCCCAAATGTCCCAGCCCCATCCGATTTCTTAGCTTTTTTCACTGTTTACTTATCACTTACTAACATTAATATATGGTCAGTACCCCAAGTCAGACTGCCCATATAAAAATTATCTTGGTGGTCTGAGGGCAGTAGCCCCTGACCCCCTCCCTGGGAAGCACTTAAGTTAAGTACCCTCCATTTGTTCACGTTTAGACCCAGCCACCAGCCCCCGAAAATTAACACCTGAGTGCTGGTTCTAAAGTGGTAGAAGAGTGGCAGAAGCGCAGCAGTAGGGTACTGAATCTGAAGTGCTTCATCTGTAGCACCACTCTCTCCGTTTGGATTGGTCAAGACATGTGTCGCCACATCTGTAAACGGGCAGATAGCTGGGGGTGAAAGTTCATCAGACGCTAATGAAGAATGTGATTCTATCTAGGTACAACAAGAGCCTCTTCCATGTTTGCTCACTGCGTGGCGTGACTGTCGCTTTATGTCCAAGCTTCCAATGGAAAAATAAACAGGAACCCATCTCAGAACAGAGGTTCTGAAAGGTTCCTTTATAGAAAGCTTCGCTCAAGTGCATTTGACAATGGAAAAGCAGCTATTGTGAAGTAACAACAGATACAAATAGTACACCAGTTACTTCCCAAAAAATGTTTTCATCAAATGCCCTCTTGAGCAATTCTAGCTGATTGCTCCATGCCTTCTGTCTTCAGAGGGCAATTGCATAACGATCCATAACTGAATTAAATTACTAAATTACACCACAAACCACAAGCCAAATCAGTCTGTGTACGAAGAAAGAAAATAGCCCCAGGGCTTTTGGGGATGGGGTTGAGTTTACCCCCCCCCCCCCCCCCACCACCAAAAAAAGATTAAAACATATTAAAACAGGTCTGTTTAAATAATCAGATGTTGAATAAATAGGACAAAAACACAAATGAAAAAAATATCACATTTTAAAAAGTTTAAAAACGGTGGGTATTGGTTTTTAGTGTGAGCTGAAGATCCTCACGCCACTAGACATGGAGAAACAATGAAAGACAAAGAGACAGAGAAAGAGAAACTTCCAAGAAACCCAATGAAACAGAGAGGAGAGGGGGAGGGAATTACATCCTAAATCTTCCCCAAGAAACACTTGGGACCTTGCAGCCTAACTCACACATCACATAAATATAGTTGATATTCATCAGCTCCATGTGGGGGCGGATGATTTTCAGCTCAGGTGGGAGAGTGAGGAGGCTGTTTTAAACACTGAGCCGTCCAGGTCCACCACGCCGTGGCGATGGGACGCAAACAACATGTCCCCCGAGCCGTTGTCCAACATTGTCTTTGTTTAAGATTTAGTAGCCGAAATGAAATTGAAGCGAAGGAAATGCGGGAGGGGACCCAGACTGTACTGAAGATAGGAAACAGTTAAGATGCCTTTCCATGGCTAGGATGCCTTTTGTGTGTACGTGTGTCTGTGTGTCTGTGTGTGTGTGTGTGTGTGTCAGTGCCTTTAGACATTTTCAGGAATATGAATTTGACTGCGTGATAGGGGTGGGACACGAGAGGGGTATGAGGGATATGACATCGTATGCGTGTGTCTTGGATGGGGATGTGATGGGGATTGATGTGTGGGGTGACTGACTGTTCCAGGGGGGTTCACATGCCTTCGAGCAACATTGTACTATTGTACTTATTTTATGCTTATTCTTAAGTCTGCACGGTTACATTGCACTACTTTTATTGTCTTTTATACCTATTCTTATGTCTGCAATTTACGAAAATTTTTATTTTGTCAATTTGTGTGCTGATTTTATGCCTATGTTAATTTTATACTAATTGCTGTGGTGCATTCTGGACTGCGGTCCATGTGTGAAGAGTACTATATAGATAGTTATTAATATTTATTATTGTTATATTGTAGAAATGTGTGCATTGAAATGTCTGTAAAGTCTCGACGACATTGAAAATGAGGGTGACCTCAATTGTAATTTCGAGAATAAATAAAGGTTGATGATGATGATGCCCAGGGTCATCAACTACTTTTGTCCAAGGGCCAGAATTTCAGTGGGGGCCAGACTTATATATTTTATAAAAATCAAATAAATTTTTATTAGCCTATATCAGTGTGAACAGGCTCCTAACACCAACAGTATACTGCAGGCAGCCACTGGGGGAGCAATGGATATTTTGGCTTCACTTTTGGAAAGCTGTCCTTCTTGCATCAATCATTTTGATGCTATTATGCAGTGTCCAGTGTCCAATGCTTGCAGGAAGAAAAGCCTTTTGAACTGTTTGTAAGACAAGCAAAGATGTCACTCTCAAAGGAGCCTAAAGCGGAAAGTCGACGTGAAAAACCGCAGCAAAGAATGGACTGATAAATCATGCCAACTTCCAGGAATGCTAAACCTGTATGCCTCATTTGCAATGAAACGATCACTGTTATAAAATAAAACAAGCGTAGGCGTCACCATTACACAAGGCATGCAACTTTCAAAGAGTCATACTGAGCTGTCTGCCTGTTGTAGAAAAGCTGGATATTCCCATGCCAGAGGAATAAATGAGAGCTACGAATTTGCCGTCCATCCTTGCATGCAGTTACGGCACAAGTCGCATTTCATTCATAAAGACGAGAATTTGTTTAAAGGTGGCGTAGGGTTTTTTTTTTTTTTACAGCCATCATTGAGTGTTTGTTACTGACCATCAGTGATTAGAGAGCTATTATTTTAACATGTTTACCACTTACCGTATATATATATTCTATCATAAAAAAAAATAAAAAAAAGATCTCCTTATTTTTAGCATTCACTTGTATTTAAGTTGTTAATTTTTTGTTAAGTATTGTCTGATCAGTGTGATTAGCGGACTAGCAAACTAAGATTTTCATTGTATGGCAAACTGTCTGTTTAACTGTGCACATATTATCTTGAATCTTATTTTAACAACAAAATACCACTTACAGCACCTTTAACCCTTTCACTAACACACTACAGAAGGTTAACCCCTTCACTACCACACTACAGACGGTTAACCATCTGTAGTGTGGTAGTGAAAGGGTTAGGGTTAACCTTCTGTAGTGTGGTAGTGAAAGGGTTAGGGTTAACCTTCTGTAGCATTGTGGAGTATGCCACTGCGCCTCAGCCAATCACACATCCTGATACAAGAACACCTGCTCGAATGACCTCATCGGTTGTTGGCAATTGATACAACAATAGCCACTTATTAGGGCGACAGTGGCTCAGGAGGTAGAGCAGTCGTTTTGGTAATCGGAAGGCCTCTCGGGCAGCGTGTCGAGGTGTCATTGAGCAAGGCACTTAACCCCTAACTGCTCCCGATGAGCAGGTCGGCACCCTCCACCGTCGGGTGTGAATGTGTGAGTGAATGGGTGAACGTGAAGGGTCAAATTGTAAAGCGCTTTGGATAAAAGCGCTATATAAATGCACCATTTTATTCTAGCCCGAGAATATGGGCTAATGCTAATCGTGCTAATAATTCTTATGCTACTAATATAATAACTATATTTCACAGTGAGTGAATGAGTGAATGCAAGGCATAAGTTGTAAAGCGCTTTGGAATAAAAGCACTATATGAATGCAGTCCATTTACCATGACTGGAGAGTTGAGTTGTAGGGGCAGCCTTCCCTCCAGGAGAAGGGTTGTGATCCCACATACTAGTGCAAAAAGTCATAGGGTGGGATGCAAACCCATGATTCACTCCGGAGTATGTAAATCTGTCAGTGACGCTGACACACGGGCCCCAGTCATCAGACCACTGACACACTGTTTGCATTTTATATCCATAATTCACACGGTACTTGTGTTGGAAGACCACGCGGCGAGGCGATAGAGTTCAGCACATCAGGTTCAAGCTGTGATTTAAGAGGCGGAGGCGCTGGAGGTTAGTCTGTATTACAGAGTCATACATGATGAGGTGTCACACGCGGATATCCAAACACACACAGCAATGAGTATATTAACCCTGTCCAAGTTAAGCAGGATTTATACTCCAGAAAGAAATGATTTGTTTGAAGAGACATAATGTTAATCATTTCATAATTCGCTCTCGGCAGCTCAATATGACATGCTCACCGTGTGCTGAAAACTATTTATTGTTTCTCTCACTTTCCGTCCAACAAACACGATTGTTTTTCGTTGACTGACCTCCTCAGTGAGTGAGTGAGTGAGTGAATGAGTGAGTGAGTGAGTGAGTGAGTGGGTGAGTGAGTGAGTGAGTGAGTGAGTGAGTGAGTGAGTGAGTGAGTGAGTGAGTGAGTGAGTGAGTGAGTGAGTGAGTGAGTGAGTGAGTGAGTGAGTGAGTGAGTGAGTGAGTGAGTGAGTGAGTGAGTGAGTGAGTGAGTGAGTGAGCATGTTTTTAGCACTTTCCTACTACCAGGACAAAAAGCGCTTTACAATGGAAGGACTACAGTACATACATTTCGGCATTTATGGGAAGCCCCTATCTGTTAGATGCCATGATCAGAGCACCGAGCGCTCTACCAGTGGAGCCACGCGGGGCCACAGAGGACGAGGAGGCGAGGACATCGGCACCTCTTCAGCGCGTGTTTGATGTGATTGAACGAGAGGAACAGGCGTGCTGCCGCGATGCAGGAGATGCAGAGCGATGAATCTCTCAGCCAGGAACCATTACCCAGTGCTGCTAAGGACATGGCGCTCAATTACCTGTTGATGTGTGTGTATCTGTATGTATGCACATTTCCTTTATGTGTGTTTATTTGATTGCTTTGAAAGGGACAGATACAAATACATAGATAATGCCTGTATCGTAGTGTTTGTAGCCAAAGTTAATTTGCAACACCCGTCCCTTAAATCACACGGGGAAAACGTGCACGTCAAAGTAGTCCACTAAAAGAGCTTATTTTGCCACTGTCAGGCTATAATAAGGGTCTGAAAACTCTTCTATTTCTTTCATTATAGTCTGTCTCAAACAGACGTCCCACAAGTTGTTGCAGGAAGCGTACTGCTGGAGATGGAGTTGGTGAGGAAGATCCAGGTTTAAAAATACCAAAGTTATCCTTTAAATAATTTATAATCTATTCTAGGTCTTTTGTTCCAGCAGTGGGCAGATTTAGTAATGAACACTTTTAGATGTGGTAAAATAAAATATATTGTATTGACTTTAAAGAGAGTGTGTGCGAGAGATGGGGGAGCAGAGAGAGAGAGGGAGATAGAGAGAGATTGAGGCCAGGGGGGCAGAGGGACTGTCATTGTGGTAGAGATGACAGCTAAGAGGAAGAAAAGCGAGTGGGGGGGAATCGCCTGGTCACGGCCTGTAAAGAAAAAACACATCCATCGCTTCTAGTTTGTTTTAATCTAACCAAAGACTACCCTCCCATTTTATTTTCTAATTAATAAATAACATTAACATGGAATGAACTCCAACAGTCCTTGAGGCTTGAGATTCTCCCCTCTGTCGCAGGAGATCAAAACCTTGATCTCAAACCTTTGTCAATGAAGTTGTACATGTTTTATTTTGATTGTTATCCTTACTTGTCTAATTGTTATGATTGTACTGTATGCTGTGTGATTTTATATGCCTTTTTTGCTTAACTCTGTATGTACACTCGACGTGACTGTGAATGAGGGAAACCTCAGTTGCCTTTCGAGTAAAAATAAAGGTTTGAAAGGAAATGAAACATTAGTTAGCATTGTGCTAGTACTCAGTTATTCTAGATAGAGTATTTTAACCTGGTACCGGGCCAGTCCCAGATAGAGTATTTTAACCTGGTACCGGGCCGGTCCCAGATAGAGTATTTTAACCTGGTACCGGGCCGGTCCCAGATACAGAGTATTTTAACCTGGTACCGGGCCGATCCCAGATAGAGTATTTTAACCTGGTACCGGGCCGATCCGAGATAGAGTATTTTAACCTGGTACCGGGCCGATCCCAGATAGAGTATTTTAACCTGGTACCGGGCCGGTCCCAGATAGAGTATTTTAACCTGGTACCGGGCCGGTCCCAGATACAGAGTATTTTAACCTGGTACCGGGCCGATCCCAGATAGAGTATTTTAACCTGGTACCGGGCCGGTCCCAGATAGAGTATTTTAACCTGGTACCGGGCCGGTCCCAGATACCAGTGCTCCTACCCTGTGCACCTCTAGACAACACTGTAGAAAAGGCTTAACAGGATAAAATAAGGACGGATCAAGCCAACTGATCTCTCACTATGGCGGACATCTGTGATGTATGAGGGCTGGGACCAATCATCCCCCAGGGCAGTGTGGTTAACTGTGGGTTTGTGGGGGAAAGGACGTACGGACGGATCGATGAGCGGAGTAGTCCTGATGTGCCTCCTGATGTGGCTCCTACCACACCATCAGGACACTATAAAAAGACTCAGATATACACACAGGGGCGGGAGACGTGACATCACAAAGCGCCATCTAGCATCATCGAGTGTCTTCGCGCATCACACTATCCTGAAACGAGAGTGCCCGCTCGAACGACAAAGAGACGTTTGGGATTAGAGGCGCCTCATCCAGTAACTTGGCACCGGACCGCTCATAAACTCAGAGCGGCATCAGAATTCCTGCTCTTAAATATCGTCAAACTATCAGCATCATCAAAGTTCCAGAACATATCAGGATATCATTTTTTGCCCATATCGGTTACCCCTACACACACGCGCGCGTGCGCGCACACACACACACACACACACACACACACACACACACACACACACACACACACACACACACACACACACACACACACACACACACACACACACACACACACACACACACACACACACACACACACACACACACACACACACACACACACACACACACACACACACACACACACACACACACACACACACACACAGCACTCAAATGGCTCTTGTGGTAAACTTCCCCTTTCTCTTACTGAGGGCCTGGGGCAGGGGGAGGGGTGCTTAGCGCACATCTGCCTCTCTGCTCATGTGTCGTGGCTGCGTGTGTCGTGGTTATGCCTGTGTGTGCTATATGTGTCTGTAACAGAGCTTTGATACACTGCAATATACTTCCCTGTATAATTAAGATACTGATTATGAGGTTCCTCTCTATTCAGTGAGCTTATGTCTTTTCAGAGCGTGCGTGTTCATGTGTGTGTGTGTGTGTTCATGTGTGTGTGTTCATGTGTGTCTGTGTTTGTGTGTGTGTGTGTGTGTGTGTGTGTGTGTGTGTGTGTGTGTGTGTGTGTGTGTGTGTGTGTGTGTGTGTGTGTGTGTGTGTGTGTGTGTGTGTGTGTGTGTGTAAATGGTAAATGGACTGCATTTATATAGCACTTTTATCCAAATCGCTTTACAACGTATGCCTCACATTCACCCATTCACTCACACACCGACGGCGGAGGCGACCATGCGAGGTGCCAACCTGCTCATCGAGAGCAGTTGGGGGTTAAGTGTCTTGCTCAAGGACACTTCGACACACTGCCGGGAGGAGCTGGAATCGAACCGGGAACCTTCTGATTACCAGACGACTGCCCACAGTGTGTGTGTGTGTGTGTTCATGTGTGTGTGTGTGTTGGGGTAGATAGTGGGGTACATAGAATGAGGTAGACTGCAAAAAAAAATTAAAGACAGAAAAACCATATAGTACATAACGTCGAGCCACAATGTAGTCCCTTCACTTCACTTCACTTCAGCAACAGGTCATTTCCAAACTTGGAACAGAAACAAGGCAGAATTGTCAAAGAATTATCCAACAGGTCGACTAGGTCTACACAGCGGGATAGACTCCAGAGCAAAAGTTACCAGACTGCCCACAACTCTTTGATTACACCGGAATGAGAAAATAAATGTTCTTCAGACACGCCCCCTTATGAGAGTCACATATAATTAACAAATAGTTGATAATAGACAAGTATGTGTTCCTCATGCTTTCGGCTAATGCATTGAAGGCAAAACTTTATTATTCATATTTTCTTTTACCAAATAAATTAATAATATGATTTGAATTTCTTACCAAATGCTATTTTCGCTAAACCGTACCGAACCAAAAACCGTGACCCCAAAACCGTGATATGAACACACACACACACACACACACACACACACACACACACACACACACACACACACACACACACACACACACACACACACACACACACACACACACACACACACACACACACACACACACACACACACACACACACACACACACACACACACACACACACACACACACACACACACTACAGAAATGTGCAGTCCTCTCCCCACACGTTTAATGGCGTGCTCCCTTTAATAAGTACAGGCTGCCTAAATACTCCCCTTCACTCACTCAGTTGCTACCAGACCTCTGTGGTGTGTGTGTGCGTGTGTGTGTGTGTGTGTGTGTGTGTGTGTGTGTGTGTGTGTGTGTGTGTGTGTGTGTGTGTGTGTGTGTGTGTGTGTGTGTGTGTGTGTGTGTGTGCGTGTGTGTGGTTTGGTGGCATAGCTCCACTGGTTAGACTAGGGGGGGTCTCTGCAGAGTTCAAGCAGTCCAGGAACGCCACCAGCGATGATTTGGATTGTGTGTGTGTGTGTGTGTGTTACATCTGTGTGCCTGTGTGTTTGTGCGTGTGCGTGTGCGTGTGTGTGTGTGTGTGTGTGTGTGTGTGTGCGTGTGCATGCGTGCGTGTGTGTGTGCGTGCGTGCGTGTGCGTGCGTGTGTGTGTGTGTGCGTGCGTGCGTGCGTGTGTGCGCGTGTGTGCGTGCGTGCGTGCGTGCGTGTGTGTGTGTGTGTGTGCATGTGTGTGTGTGTGTGTGGTACCACTCACAGACCTTGGGGGTCAGCATGGGCCACATAATAAGACTCCTCCTCACTCGCCTGCTCACCAGTAATAACATGTCTTCAGCAGCTAATGCCAGCATCTTCTCTGATGATGTCTCCATTGATGTTAGGACTTGGGGAGTTATTCTGGGCACACTGTGGGTAACCGCCCCACTCCTCTCCGCTCTGTCTTTACATGGTGCCATTACTTGAGGTTGGGGGGTAGGGGGGGGTGAGGTATTAAGATTACTTGGGGTTGAGGCAGTGAGTGAGTGTGGATGCTGGTTAGAAGCATTCCGGATGATGATGATGATGATGATGATGATGATGATGATGATGATGATGATGATGGTGATGATGGTGATGATGATGATGATCAAGATGGTTGGGTTTATTAAAGACAGCTCTCTGGGTTGGTTTGACAAGTGTCTCCTGCTGCTTGCCATTATGTGGGGCCCTTCAGAATGAGTGCTTTCAAATGCTAAGTGTGTGACAATGTGTGTCCCGTTATGTCTTGAAACCGTGTTTAAAACAGCTACTGTTTAGGTGCTCTTAAAGGAATAGCTCTAGATCTTTAGAACCCCATCCCTATGTCCTGCTTACCAATGATGATGTTGGTCAATAGTCTTTTCTCAGCACAATCCATCCTCATACTAGCTCCAGATAGTTAGCCACAAACCAATGCTTAGTCAAGGGGGTCAAGTTCCAGTCAGTCTATACACTCACTGGAACCTACTTTGTGTGCACCATGGAGTAGATCTCAGTAGCAAAACGCCACTGTCATGCCATACTGTATATCAGACTGGTGTTCAATGTGTTTTTCACTTTTTCTCCTCTTGTTTTTCTGTGTTTTTTTCTCCCATCCCAATTTTTGTCGTTATGCCAATTCCCCCCTCCCCTTCCTGGTCGTTGCTCACATGTGCCCCGCACTGATCGGTCTAGGGAGCCCTGAAGTCTATCAGATGCTTCCTCCGAGACATAGGAGACAGCCAGCAGCATCTTTTCACCTGCCAGCGCGGACTCTCATTGGTGAGGTGTAACGTGTGGGAGGTCACACTACCCTCATCATCTCCCTCCCTCACTGTGCAGGCGCCCTGACCGACCTGTAGGAGTCGCTGTTTACAACGACCAGAATACCACCCCACCGGCTTCCCTCCCGCTGACTCTGCCAATTGAGCCAGTATGGCGGCCGGCCAAGCCGGAGGCAACGCTGACAGCCGGATTCGATACCAGTGTCTCTCGCGTTGGTGACGAGCGCTTAGTCCGCTGCGCCACCCAGCCGGCCCCTCCTAAAAGATGTTTAAAGAGTAACTAAACACGCAGAGTCCCTTTTATTGGCCGGGTATATCTACACGTTTTGATAAAGTCGGCCTCAAGTCTAAAGTAACTGTTAGTCGTAAGTCAGTGCTGAGCAGCGGCGAGACATATTATTGTTTCTCTATCCATCTCTCTGTGACTGTAAGGCAGGGTGTTGTGAAGGTATGGTGTTGTGTGTCTGTAAGGCAGGGTGTTGTGAAGGTGTTGAGTTGTGTGACTGTAAGGCAGGGTGTTGTGAAGGTGTTGAGTTGTGTGACTGTAACACCGGTTCCTGACAGGGAGCGAGCGAGCGAACTAGAGACGAAATCGCGCGCGACACTGTCCTGATATGAGGCGGCGCGTGTCCGAGTGTGTCTGTGTGTGTGTTACCTGGAAGCACACGTGGGGGGGGGGGGGGCAAATAAAAAGTGTTTAGGGGCGGGACTCAGCCGCGTAATCGCTCAACTAGAGACACAGAGAGCGAATATCTGAGGGGTGGACGACATCGCTGCTCAGTTCGCTGTCGCTCGCGGCAGGTCAGGATAGTCTGATTGAAACGAATACATTTTAATCATTTTCGCAATCACGCTCGCTCGCGTCGCTGCCTGTCAGGAAGGGGTGTAAGGCAGGGTGTTGTGAAGGTGTTGAGTTGTGTGACTGTAAGGCAGGGTGTTGTGAAGGTGTTGAGTTGTGTGACTGTAAGGCAGGGTGTTGTGAAGGTGTTGAGTTGTGTGACTGTAAGGCAGGGTGTTGTGAAGGTATGGTGTTGTGTGTCTGTAAGGCAGGGTGTTGTGAAGGTGTTGAGTTGTGTGACTGTAAGGCAGGGTGTTGTGAAGGTATGGTGGTGTGTGTCTGTAAGGCAGGGTGTTGTGAAGGTGTTGAGTTGTGTGACTGTAAGGCAGGGTGTTGTGAAGGCAGTGATGTACCTGAACGCGTTCAATGAACGATCGTTCATGAACGCGTTCGTATTTTGGGCGAACGTGAACTGAACGTACTGATTATCCGCTAAATGAACGTTATTGAGAACGCGTTCATTATCAGTGCTGTATAACGGCGTTCAAACGTGCGTTCATTCTCAGCACTCTATTATAACGCCGTTCAAAGGTGTGCCAGATTTCATATGCATTTCAGCCGAAAACCCAGTTAAAACACACCGTAAACAGGCTACAAAAGTATGCAGGAAAACCACCCGATCTGGCAACGCGCCTGTCACCCCCTGGCTACGTCATCAGACTCATCACAACAAACAGACCAGACCGGAACAGCGGAATCTGCGAGCAGAAGCCGAGAGCTACAGCAGCAGGTCGAGAGCAGCACTCGCTCAGAGTCAGACCCTACCTCTACGACGTCGGCGTATGAGCATTTAAAAGAGTTTAATGTTAAAGTCAGTACTGACTCAGACGGAAAAAATTTAACGTTTGTCTGTAAACTTTGTCCACCCGGTTTGAAGAAGCAAGTCCGCACATCGACGACGTCGACAGCAAACCTTAAAGTTTAAACAGCACATTGAGAATAAGCAAACGTCCTGTTTTTGTTTTCATAATAAAGACAATTCAAGCAAAGTTTTTCCTCATGTTTTTGAAAATATACTGTAGAGATGAAAGCTGCAGCTGCTACTAGTGTGGACTGAATGGGCGACAGCAAAGCGTTATGGAAATGCATTGATTGATTGATTGATTGATTGATGAAAACTTTATTAACAGATTGCAGAATGGGTACAATATACAGTACAGCTCAATACACACAATTGTTAAGAGGATGCAGACCAGAGAAAGACTTTCGTCTTGTTTACAGTACATCAGGGTCCCCCATTTTCAATTCATCAGGACATATATGACAAATGAAAAATGCAAATGCCAGTATTCCGATTGCTGTGGTTCAATATTTTTTACAAATAATAGCTCGCAGCCAGCAACGTATTGAAAAAAGAACTATAAAAAAAAAACTATAAACTATAAATTAGTTCTTTTTTGAAACCATGAACTTTAGTGAAAAATGAACTGAACTAGTTCATTTAAAAAATTGTGAACTGTGAACTGAACTAGTTCATGTAGAAAGTGAACTTTCCCAACACTGTGTGAAGGTGTGGTATTGTGTGACTGTAGGGCAGGGTGTTGTGAAGGTGTTGAGTTGTGTGTCTGTAAGGCAGGGTGTTGTGAGGGTGTGGTGTTGTGTGACTGTAGGGCAGGGTGTTGTGAAGGTGTGGTGTTGTGTGTCTGTAAGGCAGGGTGTTGTGAAGGTGTTGAGTTGTGTGACTGTAAGGCAGGGTGTTGTGAAGGTGTTGAGTTGTGTGTCTGTAAGGCAGGGTGTTGTGAAGGTGTTGAGTTGTGTGTCTGTAAGGCAGGGTGTTGTGAAGGTGTGTGGAGTTGTGTCAACTCTAAATGACTTTTTCGCCTCTGACAGCTCTGTAGTGGTGCAGAACCTATGATGAGTAATTGTTTATGTATAGAGAACTGTATAGTATGAGGCAGACCAGTGATTCCCACAAACAAAGCACGGAATGTTGATGTATTTCTTTGGAAGACCATGATATTACTGTTCCCCTGCAACTTGTTTACAAGATCCAATAATATGACACCAAATTATTTCTTGAAAACCAACACATGGCAACCGTTGTTTTGCACATAGCAACCGTTGTTTCTTCCAACATGGAGGGAAATGGGCGTTCTAAACATTCCAGAAAAGGCCTGAATGGAGAAGACCTGCCAGGAGTGCTAACAACATCTTATGAATGACTCCATCTACTCTGTGATGCCAGAATGGACAGATATCTTGCACAGAGAGGCCACTCCAAGCAGCCAACAAAAAGGAAGGCAGTCCATAATCAAGACAAAAGAGCAACAACTGTCAACAGACAGTATAATGTATCTCACGTATCACGTATCGTTACTTGGGACTGTCTGGAGATGTCAATAGCCCTAAATCTGAGTGCGTCATCTGCAGGGAAAAGTTATTTTATAGCTAACTTTGCAAATGCCAACTGATGCCAATAGTGCTGCCAAGTAAGTTGAAGAGGATCTCGAAAACAAAGCATCCCTTCAACAGAGAGCTGGCAGCAGGTTCAGGTGATTCCCTCTCACTCACTCACTCACTCACTCACTCACTCACTCACTCACTCACTCACTCACTCACTCACTCACTCACTCACTCACTCACTCACTCACTCACTCACTCACTCACTCACTCACTCACTCACTCACTCACTCAAGTTGTACGTTAACCCTTACAGCTACATTAACCCTTAAATACCCACCATAGACCATTTCTGTCTTTTTAGGGGGGGGGCAGGAGATCTTTAGAGGGAGATAGCAGGTCAACAGTAGATCTTTAGAGGGAGATAGCAGGTCAACAGTAGATCTTTAGAGGGAGATAGCAGGTCAACAGTAGATCTTTAGAGGGAGATAGCAGGTCAACAGTAGATCTTTAGAGTGAGATAGCAGGTCAGAAGTAGATGCCAGATAGAAGTGGTGACATCATCTGAAAGCTGGGAACCTGAAGATTAATTTGAGATGCAGCTCAGCACCGTGTGTCAAGTTTTCTAGTCATAAATCCGTAATAAACATTGTGTTTTGGTTAGATTTAGAATAATTTTAGTGTATAAGGGCTTGGCACACTATGATGGAAGTGTATGATGGCCATTCCCATGCTCAATTATGTCTTATCGATGACTGAAACGCAAAACCTCTTATCTGAACATTTCACTTTTTTTTTTAAACAAAAAAAACATGTTGTTTTCTTGTATAATGCAATTTCTTTAAGGATACCCAATACAATACACTGCTTTTAGGAGGTGCAGATAGGAGGTTTCTCATCGTCCAAAGTCAAATCAGAAAATCTGAAATTTTGCAGATAGGAGGTTTTGCGTTTCAGCCATCGTTATATTATGTCTCTTATCCAATTTCTGTAAGAATGTTCTGGAAATGTAATCAGAATCCCCCCGCAATATAGGACAGCCACACATCCTCTGAATCTCCTAGTTCTCTGTGGTTATAAGGTTTCACAAGGCTGTGATTATTTTAGGAAATGTTATGCAGTGAGGTCTCACTACAATAAAATGGCTAGTATGGGGACTAACATCATCACACATATGCAATTCCAAGACTGTTTAGGGACCCCAGTTTGCAGAAATACTCAAATACAACATTTTTGGAAAAGGAAAAAATAACACTTTATTTATACTACATGCAAAAAACTGCATGGTTGTTGCCCAAAACTGCATGGGATTAGCATAGAAGAGCATGTCTGTAAAGGGGAGACTCGTGGCTACCCATAGAACACATTTTCATTCAGATATCTTGAGGTCAGAGGTCAAGGGACCCCTTTGATGCCATGCCAGTATTTCCCCTTGCCAAAATGTACCCTAACTTTGGAGCATCATTTAGCCCCCTTCCCCCCCAACAAGCTAGCATGACACGGTTGATACCAATGGATTCCCAAGGTCATCTAGTGACATAGAAACCACTCTAGCTTTAGAACTGAGCTCCGCTACAGCCTCTGAAAGACAGTAATGCGGCCGAGACGCCCCGTGGGAGAGATTTAGGTTTCTCCATCAGCTAGTATCTTTGTAAACTGAATTCTACCCTAAAGTCATGAAAGATTAGGGCTGCATCTATTTTGTCCAGTATTAAACATTTGAAAAATATCCCTTTAAGATACATTTTGAACAGATAGAAAATGTGCGATTAAAATGTGATTAATCAAAATGAACTATGCACACAATCATGAGATTAATTTGCGATTAAATATTTTAATCGATTGACAGCCGTAGTCTTTAATTTGTGTAAGTGTAAGAGTGTAAGTCGTGGACAGTAATGGCTTGTTCTCTCTATCTCTCTCTCTCTCTGATTGATTGATTGATTGATTGAAAAGTTTATTAACAGATTGCAGAATGGGTACAGTACAGTACAGCTCAATACATACAATTGTTAAGGGGATGCAGACCAGAGAAAGACTTTCGTCTTGTTTACATCAGGGTCCCCCATTTTCAATTCATCATCTCTCTCTCTCTCTCTCTCTCTCTCTCTCTCTCTCTCTCTCTACGTAGAAGTGCTGCTTGTGATGTTCTTGACATTGCACTGTTTTCTCATCTATGTTTCTGTAATCTCTGACTCCACATCAACAAGCAACTCGTTAGTCACATCAACACACACTATTGTTCTTGCTGTAACGTCTCGCAAGCTGTGAGGTTTCTGTCCTTGCTCACTCACTCGTTCTGTTCCTTTAAACCACCTCGCTCTGTTTTCATTTGTTTCTGTTAATCATTCAATTCCCCCATTCACACGCTTCTTCCCAGTGACGTCGTCAGAGACGTCGTTGATTGGTTCTCTCCCGTCCGCACGCTTTTCAATCACATTCCCCAGCTGTCACTGCTTGTCAATCAATCAATCCCGTATTATTTATACCCCGTTTCTCCACTCTAGTTTTGTTGGATCGTTTTGATATTTCTCTGTTTGCATTCTCCGTTCCTGCTGCTGCTGCTGTTTGCTCTCTGTGCTTTACCTCCAGGATATTCCAAGAAGCCTTCCTCTTGGACACCTTTTCCCCGTGGCGACGCGCTCGCTCCGCTGCTGTTCCAGCACTCATTACGCACTACGTCTGGGTGAGTTTTTTACTGACTGTCTTGATCAAATTCCGTTTTCGTGTGTTTCTATAACACTGAAGATTACCACCTTTTTTATCAGACAGTCACTCACCCAGCGATCGCCTTTTTGTTGTTCTCACTGGGATAATACTTTTGGGACTTTACATCTCCCACTGTGTGTTGTTCACACCGAAGATATTATTCACATTGGATTGTTTTTTGGACTTCACTCTCAGTGTCTATTTTTGCACCGAAGATATTCACTTGGGATTGTGTTTTGGAACAGTGCTCACTGTGTGTATTTACACGAAGATATTCACTTGATAGTGTTTTGGAACTTTGCTCACTGTGTGTATTTGCACGAAGATTAGTTCACTTGGATAACTTTTGTATTTGGGTACAAGTCACCTCTCCTGTTCTCCTGCTCGTTCCACCTGCACCCTTGTTGACTCGCTCCCTCTCTCTCTCTCTCGGTCCCGCAACACTTCGGAGATTCTGCCGAGAGAGGTCTGCAGAGCGGCTCAGACGTCAGCATCTGCTACCCCCAACTACCACCACGGGAGAAGCTGCAGAGCAGCAGAACATTTTCCCCCTTGCTTGTGTACCTGTCTTGTTTGACTTGCCTATTCTGTGCTCATTAATTAGTCTCAATAAACAAGCCCTTGTTTTTGGCAACTCTGAATTCCTACTCTCTTGTGTCGTGCGTTTGGGGTCGGTGTCAAACCATAACACAAGCTCCTGTTCTGATTCATATAACTCTGCCTACATAAAGGAACTGTTGAGGTTGACTATATAACTGTAAAGATATATATTACACACTACATTATATATATTACATAACCAGAATCCCTTAGAGGGACACACACACACACACACACACACACACACACACACACACACACACACACAAACAATGTGGTGACGTCCTCGTTTCATAGCAATTGTGTTCCTTGAGGCCATAATGTTGTGATTTCACTGCTGACGTATGTGTGTTTCTAGGTTCTATAATGTCTCCGTAGGCCTATTCATTTCACACCAGGATATTATCAAACAAAGACGTGAGCGGATTGGACCCACGTCCGACCAGTGAAAAGACTTTTCTTTTTCTTTGTCTCGTCATGATGTCATTGTAACTGAGGGGGGGGGGGGGGGGGGGTCCATAACGGATTAAACCTGACCAAATGCATCTCGACTGTGGAAGGCACAGACGTCAGAGCGCTGACATCGAGCTCTCACACCAGGGATGGGCAAACCTTTACAGTGTGTTCAGATGCACCACAAAGACAATTACTGTGTGGCTTTACAGTTTGACAGTTGGACACACTGCTGTGATGAGTAGAGAAAAATAAAAATAAATGTGCAAGACAGAACAACCGGGAATTTAATTAACAATGGCGGGGGGGTGAGTGCACTCACAACTAGACCAAGCCACCCACCCTGATACAAACACAGCAATACTATGATGATGGGTTTTTTTTTTTTCTTTTTTTTGCACAAATCTCTCCAACATTCCAAACATCTCTTTCTACATCATCATATTCAATTTCCAGGATTTGTCTTTTTCTTTTAATGATGATGGGTTGTTTTAACGTTAAGATAGAAAGTTATGATTAGGGTTTGTGAGAGAATAGTCCCCTCCCCCCTCATACAATCCATGTTTCAACCCCATCCATTCAACTTTTGTCTCTCACCTTCAACCCCCCCCCCCCCCCCAGCCCCCCAAACCATGTCTCCCCCCTCCTCCTAATACAGAAAAGAAAGGGTGGGATATATTGCTGAACCTTGTTCATCCTCCTAATTTTTTATGGCTGAGAGGTTGTATTGATTCAAGTGTTGGTTCTGTGTAGGTCGCGGGCACGTACGTAATTCCTTTGGGTTTCGGTGATTCAGTGATTATCTGTGAAAGACTGTGATTGTGTGCGTGAATGTGGTCATGGGTTAGGCATATGGGAGATGCATGTATGGGTTCCGGATATTTTTCTTGAGTTTATATAAAAAATGGTTTGTAAACCGTTCCAGTTTATAGCATATGCATAAGCGTGGTCTCTTTTGAAAGATAACATTCTGAAGTTTCAGATACAATAAAGAAAGATCACTTTTAGTGCTAATGAAATAGAGTAACATAGGTCTGAACTTGAGTTGTAGAAAAACGTGTTACTCACGTTTTTCTGTAGTAGTTGCAGTAGTAGTGTCATATTGTTATTCAATATATAACAAGTGTTAAAAACACATGTGGAGGGGATCTTTAACCTGTTAAGCCCTATTTTCTGAAAATCCGCCTAAAAATACATACCTAAGTAAATGGAAAATTGCTCCACTTCTACAAGGTCCATTTGCATGTTCTTGGTATCTAGGGACATCTATGGATCTCATAGAATGTATTCCCAGTGTCAGAAATATTGTGTCTGTTACTAGGCTTGAGTAAATTGTGATTAAACAAAATTATGATTTTTCTTTGCATCTTTGACAGTGAATAACACCATGCTAAAAATGACAAAACATGAGCACTGAGCTCGTTCAGCACCTTCTTGAGATCATGTGTACAAAAAATCTAAGCAAATGAATAAAGGGAAGATGATTAAACAGAAGGTTTTGTAGATACAGTACTGAATTCTGCCATCCGGACACATGCCATTTGAAATATTATTATAGAATATAGAATACCAGGCCTATAGCCAACTCGCACATCTATGGATCGGGCCAAATCTCCTCTTTCAAATGGCAGAGTTCAATTTGGATTTAGTATCTCCAGGCGTGCAGGAATAACCGTGAATGCAATCTACTGTATGTACAGTTCCATTCTTATAATGGATATGGCTCCGTCATTTTGGATCGGATTGCAACAGGGATTGTTGCTAAATGTTCACAGAAGGTAGACACACTAACTGCGCTCCAATCTATGCCAATAAAGTTCAGTTTTGTGATAGAGAATCAAGAGAAATCATTTGGTTGCAGGAAGCTGGAATCGGCTGGGAAAGGTAGTTTTTCGAAATTTCAATGCTCATTGAGAGCTCTGGATGCCCTCTCCTCATATGACTATAATCTGCGACGTTTAGCTAATTTAAAATGGCGGATATTCACTCAATTATAAACACATTCCATAAACTTAAATCTCACTAATAACACTTTACCCTATTGGTAAACAAACGTATTGTTGAAAATATACACTATGACTGCTGTTTTGACAGGATTTTTACTCTTGGATACATTTGAAAAGAAAAATTAAACATTATGTCATACAGTCTAGAGCAGGGGTGTCAAACTCATTTTCACAGAGGGCCACATCAGCATTATGGTTGCCCTCAAAGGGCCAAAGACCGTATAAATGTTAATGTTTGTAAAATAAATGTAGCTACTCATTTACATATTGTTAAACATGTTGTTTCTGTATTTATTACTTATTCAAGTTATACATGTTGCATATGCATTTGCATAGATGTAAAAATATATGTTAGCTTATGTTATTTTAACAAATAATTTTAGTTTATCAGAACCCCATATTACTCCATTAATCAATGATCAAACCATTCAAGTAAATAACAAAGAAGAAGATCATCAAATACAAGCTATGACATTAAGTTTGTTCAAAACCTTTTTGTCACAGTCAAGAGGGGCAGAACTAACAACTGAGCTGCAAAGAACACGTGGGACAGATGTAGCAGATGTTACAAAAACAAATGGCTGCACACAATCTTGCAGAGGCCATACATCCAACTAATGGAAGATAGTTTAATTAACTTTAATTAACAGATTGCAGAATGGGTACAGTACAGTACAGCTCAATACACACAATTGTTAAGGCCAGTGCTTCTCAAACTTTTTCTGTCAGGCCCCCCTTTGGCGGACCAAAATATTTTGCCCCCCCCCTCGCCCCAACAAAATAGTCATGAAATGGGCCATGTTTAAATTTATTGAAATAACACCAATATCGTGACCTTTCAAATTGGCCCTATATTTTGTTTTCAGAGCTGTCATGGATGAAAAGCCAGCTTCACATAGATACTGTATGTGGTGCTGAATGGTATCAACACCTTAACTGCTGCATCATGAGATACTTGGTGGGCCATGAGATGAGATACTTGGTACTCAGCACCACACTCTAAACTAGCTCTCTAGGTGGTATCAGATGAGATTTCAAAGAGTTCTTCCAAGAGTTTGGATGGAGATGTGTCAGGAAGCTTTGTCTCAATGTTGTCTGTAAAGGTTTTTTTTATCCAGAGTAACTTGGTGATCCTTTTCTGTGTTTTATTAAATAATGATTTTCAGATTTTGAGAAAAGGTATTTTCATGGAGAACAGTGCAGCTGCAACAGATAGCACTTTAGTGATAATTTTCTGTAATAAAAAAAAAATTAAAAAAAATTAAATCTCAAGGCCCCCCCTGTCATGCCTCTGCGCCCCCCACTTTGAGAAACACTGGTTAAGGGGATGCAGACCAGAGAAAGACTTTCGACTTGTTTACATCAGGGTCCACCATTTTCAATTCGTAATGAAATTGCTATTATGTGTCTGCATGAACAGGGACGCGAGAAGTCCGCGGGGAGTGGGGGTGCTGAGATATCGATCGTTTTTGATATTTTTTTTTTTTTTATATATAATTTTTTTTTATATAAAATATATATATTATATAATTATACTTGTAGTTGTATTGTCTGCGAGACATCGCCACCACACAACACGTCAAAATGCTCGCTATCTGCAAACAGCTCCACTGTCTGTCACGTCATAACCAACACTCTCGTTCACTAGAGGATACTATGATGAATTGAAAATGGGGGACCCTGGTCCCTGATGTAAACAAGACGAAAGCCTTTCTCTGGTCTGCATCCCCTTAACAATTGTATGTATTGAGCTGTACTGTACTGTACCCATTCTGCAATCTGTTAATAAACTTTTCAATCAAACTTTTCAATCAAAACCGCTGCCCAACTCCGCGCTCTGAGCGTGCGACGGTGCGAGACAAGTAACCGTTCTGATGCACACATCACAGCCCAGCTTACCCCACCTGGCTGTTGCGCCCTCCCTCTGCAATTCGTTCCCCGCATACATGATCGCCGCCTCGCCGGCATGCAAAAGGTCTTCGATCACCCTCCCGGGGGCTCGGATAGTTCTGCTGGCTTGTTCATATATTCCTTTACTGCGAATTCAGCGTCCCAAAAGTTAACTATCCCAGGCAGGGCGCAGCCGCTGTGTCTATTTTTTTTACCAACGGATTTCCAGTTCCGCGTTGACGCTTCCAGGCCGCGTCTATTCAAATCCCAACCGGTTCATGCGTCAGCTACATGCTGTTAATAACACTGCATTATCGAGACAGCGCCCCTATGACGATCTGAATGAATTCCAAGAGTAGGGTAAATCTGCAGTGCCGTTCCGCTCTGTGACATGAGTAGCCTCGGTTACAAATTTGGAATAAAATCCAAAACAACCTTGCAGTTGCAGTTACACTCCCATCCAGCAGGGGGTGCTGCATCCCCTGCCGCACCCCCCCTTCTCGCGTCCTTGTGCGAAATAAGGGTTGTGCGAAATAACAAAATAAGGGTTGTCTCAGTTCACAACTATATTGGTCAAGTTTTGGGTGGGACTTGTTTGCTTCTTATTCCTGAGCTTCTCTCAGTGCCTCAGTGCCTCCGGTTGCAGGAATCCCCTCCCGCTCAAAGTGAAGCAGCACACAGCCATCTGTCGCTGATTTGAGAGGAGGTAACCTATTGTTTTCCGTATTCTAGCCAGGCCCAATGCACACCGGTAATGGCGATCATGATGGAACTACTGGATTATTCATTTTGGAGTACCTTCTGACAAAGGTAAGGTCTATTTTACAAAACCTAAAACATGCTTTTGTATTGATCGCAGCGTCGTATTTTACTGAACCTAAAACATGCTTTTTGGTAATGATCGCAGCGTCGTAAAACGACCCCCCCCCCCCCCTCCCCCCCCCCTTGATGACTTTGTGAAGAAACATCTATATGGTATAGCTTTGATTTGGAAATAATATAGGTTTCAGGTGAGCAACCCGAACGATTTGCGCATATGCACATAACACGTCATAACTCCCATTCCAGGAAATCAGCCTGGATTGGAGTGAAACGAGGCGATGTTTAGCATGGGATAGGGCACAAATGAAGGTATGTAGACATACACCGTTTTTTCCATGTTGGTGTATAAATAGTGCCTGTCAAATGAGCCATACTATTGTCTCCATAGCTATAATATAGAATATATGATAGCTCTGCAAACATCGTGAAAATTATCAACAACGCATGATGCCAGGGATTAAAGATGGAAAAACAACAATGAGTTGAGAGGTTAAAGAAAAACACCAACATACTTACTATCTTCTCCAGAATCCAACAAGAACATAGATAACAATTTCCTCTCTGTGAGTTAAGTAGAAAGCTATCCAGCTGCAACCTAGCCTAGCTCAGCACAAATTAATGGAAGCGGGTACGAACCACTAGCCTAGCTCTGGGAGAGGTATCTTTGGCCAACAGCTAGGCTAGCTGATCCGTATCCACTTCCATTAATTTGTGCTAAACTAGGCTAGCTTGCAGCCGGATAGCTTTCTACTGAACGCACAGAGGGAATTGTTATCTTTCTTCTTGTCTTACTGGAGAAGACGGTAAGCGCATTTCCCATAATGTTGGTGTGTTCCTTTAACAGTTGTCAAAAATGCTAAGAAGCTTCTATACAACGCATGAGATAATGCTTTCTGGGAGACAAGTGCCAAGAGGAGCTTCAGAATGTTGACCAAGGAGTCCAATTCAATTAATCTGCTGAACTCCTGATAAGATGTAGCAATACATAAAGCCATACTTGCACTGCCTTGTGTGTGTGTGTGTGTGTGTGTGTGTGTGTGTGTGTGTGTGTGTGTGTGTGTGTGTGTGTGTGTGTGTGTGTGTGTGTGTGTGTGTGTGTGTTTTGATGGGGGGTCATCAAAGCGAAGCAGGCTATTCTATGTCCTCGCTCCACAATGGTGGAATGAACTTCCCACCAGTCAGGACCTTTTTAATTAATTAAAACTACAAACTTCCATACTGTCTTTTATTATTATGCACTTTGCTACTAAGTAATCGACCATGCCTATACTACTACGCTAATCTGTCTATACTACTATGCACTCAAGACTGTAGCACTCAAGTTTAACACTGTTTGACGAACAATCTCACTCAGCTGCCAGAGTTGTACCCTTCCTGCTGATTTGTTGTACAAAACTTGTAATTCGCTTTGGATAAAAGTGTTCAGCTACATGACAGAATGTGTGTGTGTGTGTGTGTGTGTGTGTGTGTGTGTGTGTGTGTGTGTGTGTGTGTGTGTGTGTGTGTGTGTGTGTGTGTGTGTGTGCGTGCGTGCATGCGTGTGTGTGTGTGTGTGTGTGTGTGTGTGTGTGTGTGTGTGTGTGTGTGTGTGCATGTTTTTAAACTTTGAACCTGGGTGAGATTAAACACAACTTTCCACTTTGATTGGACAACCAACTTATCTTCTCACTTCTATTAAATTCTATTCCATTCCATTGTATACCGTTCTAGTCAGTCTGTAGACACGCCATCAGTTAGGCTTCAACAGAGTTGGATCTGAGTCCATCTAGACCCTAGATTCCAAGGCTATTGAAGACATTACTGGCCGGCGTGCTCCTTCACATCGTCACCTGATATCTCAGCTTGATACAGTACAAACCCTGCGCTCGACTTCAGTGAGTCCCAGTCCATTCATGTGACAATGTCGCCACCCAGTGGCAATATCAGTCACTTCTCACATGGGTACAGTGGTACTAGAGTGACCTCTTCAGGCTGAAAGGAGAACTACAGCTTGCTTCCTGTATGCCGATGGTGGGAAATCTCTCATCAGTGGAGAACGACTTGACCACCACTCTCCTGATTGTCAACTTCAATGCAAGACACGTCTCTGTCCAAATTATGTTTATCAGTAAGCTGCTTCAGTATAATGACTTTGACAATAGTTTAGTTGTAGGCAATATCAATATACTGAATACTGGAAAACCCCTCCCACCGCCTCTATGAGGAGCACGTTCAGGCATAGACTTATCCCCCCAGGACACACCACACACCCCCTCAGCCAGTCTTTTGTGCCAGTAGCCATCAGGCTCCACAACCGTGGGCACGGACTGCTGCCAACTGCTGCCACGGACTGCTGCCAACTGTTAGGGTTACTACTACTTGGACCATGTATACCGTCATCACTATTACTACTGTCTGATTAAATCCTGCCACTCACTACTGTTATCACTATTATCATTACTACTTGCACTTTATTCTATGTTCTATACTTATTACTACATGTAATGCTGCTATGACACTTGAATTTCCCCAAGAGGCTTAATAAAGGAACACTTGACACTTGACTGGAATATGCCAAGCTGTTATACTGTTTTCTGGGGGGTTTGATTGAGTAGACATCAAGGAAGAAATTATGGCAGAATTCATAATCACAATTATTTAGTTTGATTACACGATTACTTGTTGATTTGAGAAAATCATATGACGACGACTGAATCAGTTTGACCTTTCTTCTCGACCAAAGGCTGCCTTTCTGTCATCTTCTGGGGGGTGGGGGGTGGGGGGGGTGCACCGCTGTGAAGGAAGGCTGCGCTGCATTTACAACACACGGCTAAATGACAGCAACACGGCATGCGGCACAATAATCGGTTATCTTGTTTCGATGATGGTGGGAAGACAAAATCCTAATAGAAATTGAAACTGGATTAATCGCCCCAGTGCTAACAAACAGGCCTCTTTTACCCAGATGATAGCATCACAGATTCTACCTTTCACCCTAGTATGCAAAATACCACTGTCTGGACTGTGATTATGCAGGTTGAAGTGAGGTGGCGTGTTGTTTGCTGGTACCTGGATGCCGGAGGTGGTGAAGTAGGGGATCTCAAACTTCACGCTGATGGGGGGCTTGCCCTCCTTGTCCTCTGCCTCCACGCTGGGCAGGCCGAAGTGAGCTCTCATGAGATACTCCTTACCCCCCTGGGAGAGATCAATGGCTTTACATTAGACAGACAGACAGACCAGGGTATCTGCAGGTTTCAATTTAAGACTTTGTAAGACCTTTTTAATACCAAACTAAATGTATATACTAAATGTAATACCAAATTAAAATTAAACCAATTAAAATGATGGCGTGTTCCATACAAAGTCTCGCCAGATGCACCAAGCTCCCGTCCCGGTAGCCCCGCAAAAAAACAGCGACTTGAATACAAAAATATTTTATATATTTAATATTATTTAATCTCCCGACAGAAGTACCTTTTTTTTATCCACTTTTTCTCCTTATTTTTCTATTTTTCTCCCATCCCAATTTCGCCTCGCCAATTCTCCCCTCCCCTGTCTCGAACGTTGCTAGACTATGCCTCCCACTGGTCGGCTGCAGTGAGGACCAAGCCTTGCATCACGTGTTGTTCCCTCCGGTACACGAGGAGGCAGCCGTTGCATCTTTTCACCTGTACAGCGCGATCTCTCAGTGGCGAGGAGTAACGCGTGGGAGGCTCACGCTGCCCCCGTTACTTCCTGATTCTGCTGTACAGGCGCACCAACCGACCTGTAGGAGTCGCTGTCCACAACGTCCAATCCCCACCCACCAGCTTTCCCACCCCTAACACTGCCAATTGTGTTAGTATGAACGACCAGCCAAGCTGGTAGCAACGCCGAGAGCTGGGCTCGAACCCAGCATCTCCTGAGTTAGTGGCGAGCGCCTTGCCCACTGCGCCACTTAGCCGCCCCCCAGAAGTACTTTATTGAGGGAAATTCAGCACTACAGATCGCTCACAATAAACATTTAGGTACTCAAAAATCCAAAATAAGAATAAGAATAAAAATGCAGTCAAGGATATGCATTCTAAAATATGTATATACATTCTAAAATATACAGCAAAAAATATACAGTAATATACAGTAAAATGTATAGTAAAAATATTAATGTAAAATGTCCAGGAAGATAAGAGTTTATACTACGGAGTGCCCGACCTCTATAGAAAGACAATGGAGCGAGCTCCTGGAAAAGGCCTGGTTGGAGGGGGAGCAGGGTGGGATGTTGTTCTTGCTTGCCACCATGGGGCGTGCCTCTTCCCAGCACAGGGCTTTCTCTAAACAATGTTATAGGGGTGCAGCGCCACTCCAGTGCCACCAGGTGTTTAAAAGATATCAATTAATAAAAAAATAATTTGGCAGTGAAAACTTGGGGCCAGCTTAGTGATTGTCCTCTGTGTGTTCAACGTTAAACTATTGTGCAACCTTATACACTGTACTTTATAACTTTATAACTTATTTGGAACTTATGTTTGCTATTTTATTTAAATAACTTTTTAGGTTGCAGGAAATTACTGCAAATGGCTTTCTTTATTGCATTTCTTTTGCCTCACATCCCCCCTCCAAGATACAAGATACAAGATACTTTAATGCCACACAACGATGGTTGGTGGTAATTATTTGCGGTACAGTTTGTTAAAAGCACTGGGACATGAAACATCAGACATCAAACGCCCCCCTCCCATCTCCCAATCCCCACAATAAATACATATATACATAAATACATACAGGACAGTCACATGTAACAGTGTCAGTCAGTGACGGATGCTTGCCCGTCTGTGCAAAGGGGGGCGGGCCAGGGTGTTTAGTGTTCGGACTGCTGTGTGGAAAAAACTGTTTGTGAAGCATGTGTGTCTGGTTAGAATGGACCTGTAGCGACCTGAGGGCATGCGCTGGAATATGTGGTGTGCTGGGTGGGAGGGATCGTTGACTATTTTACCAGAGTGGGTGACTGTGCGTGACCCCCTAGTTGAGACTCCTGGGGAAAGCCCTGCAGCAGCCAGTCTCTGGTGAGTATTCTTCTTGATCTCCGCCCCTTCTCTTTTCTCCTAACTAATGCCTAATTCATCCTTGGATGTCAAAGTGGTTGCGAAGGTTGCACCGATCCTACCGAGTTCCCGCAAGCCTACTGGCACCGCCTACATGCAGGTGCCAATAATGTAACTGTGAGGTGACGTGGACAGCGCAGAGCTGTGATTGGCCACTGCCCTGGGCTGGGCCTGACGTACTTCCATATTTACCGTTTATCATCTCGGGAGCTCGGTCGGAGCGTTCCGTTATCAATGGTGATTAACCCTTTTCTCGCCAATGACGTGTTACCATGTCATTCCTCGCCATGCGTAATCTGCCAATGACGTTTTACAGCGTCTTTGAGATCAATATTTCAAATTTCTGTCATGGTATTCATATTTCACCCACGGATCCTTGACTGGTGCTGTAGATCTCCGCTCAACTCTCCAACGCTTCAATACCGCCACCTGGTGGCCGATCGGCGAGTTGCAACTGGATGTCGATAATTGTGACGCCGGTGTGTCTCCCTATTCTGTCCGGCCACTCGCTATCGCTTGCGGGATCCGTTGCCATAACTCAATAAACAACATTATTTGGACGTATATAGTATTATACAACCTGGAAATGGATCGCATAGATCAACATCCCATAATAGCAATCTTTTTGCTCCACGCTCATCACCCAACGCTACGAGGAGACTGGGGTGAGTTTCAGCCTGTTTGTTTACCATTTTCTATACAAACGGCTCTGATCTATATATCACCCATACTACATGAATGATTTAACGTCGGCCACGGACTTATAAACGACCCCCCCCCCCCTCCGGTCAACCGCGCATGATGAGTCATAACGTCTGGGACCTTGTACAGTTGAAATTTTTTATCTGGCGTCAATCGGTATCAAAATGCATTTGATGATCTAATATATGCATTTATGGCTATAACTCACGTTCTATGAAATACTGCAGAAAACGAAAAAACATATTTATACTCTAGACCGTATTTTTGTATGAATGTGTGAATGAAAAAGTAAAACGTTCCTACATCCTGAACGATAGCTAATCGATGTTGAATGGGCCATAGTAATGTCAATTTAGCAATACAATTTAAAAAGTTATAGCCCTGCAAAATAGGTGAACATCTCCATAGACAAATAGAGCTGGCAGACTGGATACAAGGATGGATATAAGCGTGGCAGAGAAAGGGTTAACTACATTACAAACACGGACCAAATTGAAGAAAGACTGGTCGAGGAAATCCCAAAATATAGCCATTTGTAAAACACAATGCAGCACGGCCACCTAGTGATTCGGTGGTGTACTGCAACCCACGTGTTGAACTGACTGTGGAAGTATGTCGGTCTAGCTCCCACACACGGAATCTCAGCCGATGTTGAAGCATATCTCGGCCTTAAGGGTTGAATTTGCATGTTTGTCTCACCCACCGGGCAGGACTTGATGGACCACACGATCTAGACCCACCGGGAAGGACTTGATGGACCACACGATCTAGACCCACCGGGAAGGACTTGATGGACCACACGATCTAGACCCACCGGGAAGGACTTGATGGACCACACGATCTAGACCCACCGGGAAGGACTTGATGGACCACACGATCTAGACCCACCGGGAAGGACTTGATGGACCACACAATCTAGACCCACCGGGAAGGACTTGATAGACCACACGATCTAGACCCACCGGGAAGGACTTGATGGACCACACGATCTAGACCCACCGGGAAGGACTTGATGGACCACACGATCTAGACCCACCGGGAAGGACTTGATGGACCACACGATCTCGCTGTTCTCAGGGATCCACTTCACGCTGCCCACCGTGGTCTTGAACTTGGGCGAGTCGGCGTCGGTCGGCACCGGGATGTGGATCTCTACGTTGTTCGCTGTCGAGCGCCTTTTGAACTGACTCTTAGCCTGATGTGGAGGGAGAGAGAGAGAGAGAGAGAGAGAGAGAGAGAGAGAGAGAGAGAGAGAGAGAGAGAGAGAGAGAGATAAGACAGACAGATAGCGATAGAGGCAAAGAGAGAGATACAGTGAGAGACAGAGAGAGACAGAGAAATCACAAATGAACAAATAACACTACAGTACGAACAAACAAAGCAAAAACAAATAAGAACATTCATCTGTTCAAAATGTATCTTAAAGGGATATTTCTTTTTAGTATTGCACCTATTATCAAATGTTTAATACTCTTGTCAACATGATGCAAAGCCCAATAGGGAATAGGCAACAACAGATGGCCAAACAGATGGCCATATTGACCTGCTAAATGTAACATTACTCAGTATATGAGTACTCACACAATGTAGTGTCCAACCTTTCACTTATAAAGGTTCACTAAAACATCCCCAGTTTTTTAAGCATTAAAAACCAAATTATGGACCCCAGTGCATTGCAACAACAGACACATTGTACTACAACAGATACACATTGGTAAGCTACATTTTCTAAAATAAAGTATTACTCAAAGATCATTCCCTGGATCCCTTATACTTCTAAAGCAAATCACACATGTAATAGTGTCCAAAATGAATGGAGAAAAATAAATGGTCACAAAGACATCCCCTTCTACTATGTGGAATCAAAACAGTGTCACAAATCCAACTGAATGTTAATCTCTTTTTCTCGAATAATTTTTTAAATGTGCATTATGCGTCAAAAACATTTGTGGCGTTAATACGCATTTATGTTACGGATTTACGTTAAGGTGTTATTAATGTTATTATTAAATATAGTGCCGCTTTAAAATCACACAATGGCAAGTAATGGACAGGATTCAGTTTGTAATACTCTAACCCAGTGACTCACCTTGATCATGTACTCAATCCTGCTATGGGAGTGTTTTCTATCACTGACTCGATCCAGATCAGAGGCTTCACCTGGGGACCACACACACACACACACACACACACACACACACACACACACACACACACACACACACACACACACACACACACACACACACACACACACACACACACACAAACACACACACTAGTTAGGATTGGGGATGTACTGTACTTTAAAAGTCGTGATTTGACGGTCCGGGCGGGACTTGTTTTGGGCATTAAAGGGGAATGCCTCCCATATCAAGAACTTACTATGTTCTTCCTGTGCCCCAGTCAGTCAGCACAACACAAAGCTAGAAATCAGAAAGAGAACCCTCCAGAACCCTCTGATCAGGGATGTAAAGTTTGGGGCTCCTCCATAGACAATGAATGGGCTCTGAATTTATAAGGCAATAACATTTTTGTGTGAGCTCTTAGGCAGTAAGACATGAGCTCAAAGTCCTCCTCAGGACTCTAAAAACGCTGGTACATACAGTGTGTTGAGGCGGTAAGACATGAGCTCAAACTCCCGTCAGGAGGGATGAAGGAGATGGTACGGTCGTTCTCGAAGCGAGACAGACGGACACACTGGTGGAACTTGACATCTTCCAACTCCACAGATTTACTCTTCCCCCTGGAGAAAGGAGAGAGAGAGAGAGAGAGAGAGAGAGAGAGAGAGAGAGAGAGAGAGAGAGAGAGAGAGAGAGAGAGAGAGAGAGAGAGAGAGAGAGAGAGAGAGAGAGGAGAGAGCGAGAAGGCAGAGAGAGAGAAGGCAGAGAGAGGAGAGAGAATGCAGAGAGAGGGAGATAAGGAGGGATACAGAGAGATAGAGTTGATAAGACACATGTAAAAATAAGTACAAAAGAACAACAGTGGTTTCAAGCTTATATGATATAAAGGTTAACTAGGGGTTCAAAGACAGGTTAACTAGTGCGTTGATATAAAGGTTAACTAGAGGGTTGGTATAAAGGTTAACTAAAGGGTTGGTATAAAGGTTAACTAAAGGGTTGGTATAAAGGTTAACTAGAGGGTTGGTATAAAGGTTAACTAGCGGGTTCAAAGACAGGTTAACTAGTGCGTTGATATAAAGGTTAACTAGTGCGTTGATATAAAGGTTAACTAGTGCGTTGATATAAAGGTTAACTAGTGCGTTGATATAAAGGTTACTAAAGGGTTGGTATAAAGGTTAACTAAAGGGTTGGTATAAAGGTTAACTAAAGGGTTGGTATAAAGGTTAACTAAAGGGTTGGTATAAAGGTTAACTAGAGGGTTGGTATAAAGGTTAACTAGAGGGTTGGTATAAAGGTTAACTAGAGGGTTGATATAAAGGTTAACTAGAGGGTTGGTATAAAGTTAACTAAAGGGTTTGTATAAAGGTTAACTAAAGGGTTGGTATAAAGGTTAATTAGAGGGTTGATATAAAGGTTAACTAAAGGGTTGGTATAAAGGTTAACTAGCAGGTTATCCTCGACTAAAGAAATTCTTAATTGACTAATAGTCAGAGGATTTTGTTGACCAATCAATTAGTTGATTTAATTGACAAATCATGCAGAAGGAGACCTCTTTACGTCTAGTACACACTAGCCGTGTTCGCATCCAAGTATTTGAATGCGCACAAGTATCACAGGAAATGGATGGAAATGGCAGAATTCTATTACATTTCCTCAATATCGAAAAAGAAAAAAGTTAATCAATTAGCTGTGCTTTTTTGAGCCAGGAACACTGCCTACCTAATGTGCTGCCCAATTTGTAAAAAATCATAATAAGAATATTATGTTGGGTGAGGGGTAGCCAGACAAGGACGGAAATAATATTAAGATATTTGGTGATTGCCACACCCACAAATCACAGCATGCTCAATACAAGAGGAGAAGAAGGAGTACATTTCTACATAATACTTGAGATTTGTCCTTTGCATTTAACCCATCCCAAGTATTTAGGAGCAGTGGGCCACAGTTCAGCGCCCAGGGACCAGCTCCAGTTCTCCAGTTATGTACCCAGCATGCATGTCTCCATGGTGTGGGAGGAAACCAGAGTACCTGATAGACCTCAGACTTGAACCTGTTGACATGATCGTATCCGATAGACCTCACACTTGAACCTGACATGACCGTATCTGATAGACCTCACACTACACCAATTCCAATCTGGCTTCAGAACGTCCCACTCCACTGACACATGCCTCCTCTATTTGAACGCCACATCAAACAAGAGGTGGACGCGGGCAAATACTGCGGCATGGTCATGCTGGACCTACAAAAGGCCTTAGACACTGTCATATGGACAAGCTAGGACACTAAAAGCAATTGGTTTTGATAGCTTATCAGTGAGCTGGATGCAATCCTACCTGGAGGGAGAGAACAGATGGTAGAGGTAAACGGTACTCTATCCCCCCCCTCACAGTGAGCTGTGGTGTTCCACAAGGAAGCATACTAGGACCGCTACTCTCTAATTTATGCAAATGACATGTCGTCAGCCTGTGACTGCAACTTGTTCCTGTTTGCGGACGACTCAGCCCTGCTGGTCTCTGACAAGAACAAGTTGCAGGTTGAAAAACCCTCAGCTCAGGAACTAGGCAAAATCTGCATATGGCTCGCTGATAACAAACTATCATTACACATGGGCAAAACAGAGTCCATTCTCTGCGGTTCAAATAACAACCTCAACAAGACCGACGGCTTCTCAGTTACAGTGGGTGACAATATTGTCACAAGGAAAGACGAAATTACCTACCTGGGTTCCATCCTAGAGGCAAATCTTTCCTGTGACAAAATGGCATCCAATGTAATAAAAAAAGTCAACCAACGAACTAGATTCCTGTACCGGATCTCCTCTCTGGTAAACAAGAATACCCTGAAGACTCTGGCAGGAGCACTCATTCAAGGGTACTATGACTATGCGTGCACCTCATGGTACCAAAGCACCTCAAAGGCGCTTAAAACAAAATTACAAACATCACAAAACAAACTGGTCAGACTACTACTTGACCTGAACCCCAGAACCCACCTCACCCCTGCCCACTTTGACAACCTAGGATGGCTTAGAGTAGACGACAGAGTACAGCAACTTGCAATGGGCCTGGTCTACAAGATACACTATACGACCGGGGTGCCCATGTACATGTCAAAATACTTCCCAAAGGTCAGTGAATACCACAACCACTACACCAGAGGAAGCTCAACAAATCATGTTAAACCCAGATTCGGCTCAAACAAGGGACTTAACACGTTTCGCAATTATGCCACAACAATGTGGAATGCCCTACCCAAAAGCTGTAAAGGAATGTGAATCCCTGCCCACATTCAAAACCGCTCTTAAAGAGCACCTACGGGAGGCTGCAATTCGAAACTGGCCACCGTAAATGCCCAAACCCCCCACTCCTAATAGACAGTCTCCTCCCCACCGCATGTATATATTCCCTCCCCGCCCGTATGTATATTTCTCTCCCACCCACCCACCCCCCCTAATGTACAGTCCCCTCCCCATCATATGTATATACTCTGTCAGGATCTAGGGGTAACAGTACTGTATATTGGAATACCGTTTATGTCACAAATGTATCAGTACTAAATACCTATATGTCCCTATGCCATAAATGTCATGTATGTTGTGTATGTCACAAATGTCTATATGAATTGAAAATGGGGGACCCTGATGGAAACAAGACAAACGTCTTTCTCAGGTCTGCATCCCCTTAACAATTGTATGTATTGAGCCGTACTGTATTGTACCCATTCTGCAATCTGTTAAATAAAGTTTTCATTCATTCATTCATTCACACATGAACATCCTCTATGGTAGTAAAGCTACTCACGCCCGGTGTTCTCAAACAGAACCTTGTCGTTGAGACCCAGCCTCAGCTCTGGCATGCCTGACAGGAACACACGCATCTTAATGGAGCCAACGATCTCACTGCGCAGCACATTGCCATTCGCGCTCACCTGAAGTAGGGAAGGAAAGAGAGAGAGAGAGAGAGAGAGAGAGAGAGAGAGAGAGAGAGAGAGAGAGAGAGAGAGAGAGAGGAGAGAGAGAGAGAGAGAGAGAGAGAGAGAGAGAGAGAGAATTTTTGGCAAAAGATTATGAAAAAAGAAGGGCACATAGATAGATAATAGTCAGCCATTGAAAAACCCATACCAGGCGACCACTAGTTCATAGTGTCATAGTCACTAGGCTTGGGCTACCTCCTCAAACCAAGCTGGTTCTGCCAAGTAGGGCTGGTCTGTGACATCTGATAATAGCATAATAGCATTCTGATGACAACAGCACTAAGGGTAGGATAATTTTACTGAATTTACTAACTTTAGGAATTGTGTTCTGTAAATCTTAATCATAACTAGTTTCACCCCAGCTGACTAGAGCCTGGAGGTGTGGCCATCTGCATGGGCCTTTTGTGGCAGGTGTCAGACCACAGTAATTAGTGATAGTGATTTAAAGGCTTGCTGGGTAAGCGTCAGTGAAGCATCGCGAATGAAGAGGGACAAAGGAGTTTTCCTACAGAATCCAAGTGCTAAGTAGACCATTCTTGAATAATTATGCTTTACCTCCCTCTTTCACATTACTCTCTTCCCACCCCCCTCACCTGAGAAACTCACCTTTCCTCCTGCTACTCACACTATCCCCTTTAACAATGTGTTTCCTACCCATCCCAACATCTCTTCCACCAGGCCAGCTTCAAGCCACCCTCGCCAATTTGGGAGCAACCCTGCAAACCTCTCCTACCCCCCCTCCCCAGCCACAAATATACCTATCACTATACATGGAGGCTTATGGAATTGTCAATCAGCTGTCAGGAAAGCTGACTTCATTACTGCCTATGCATATAGTCAAAACCTCTAGCTCTAACTGAGACCTGGATTACACCAGCTAATTCAAATTCAACAACGCCGGCAGCCTTATCTACTAACTATAACTTTTCTCACACAGCTCGACCCTCCAGACGTGGTGGAGGCACCGGTCTTCTGACCTCTCCCTCATGGTCCACAAACACAATATCACTTTCAACTCTGTCACTCTCTTTCTCCGAATATCATGCAGTATGTTCTCTATCCATTCAAACTCGCCATTGTTGAATTAATGAATGAATGAATGAATGAATGAAAACTTTATTTAACAGATTGCAGAATGGGTACAATACAGTACGGCTCAATACACACAATTATTAAGGGGATGCAGACCAGAGAAAGACGTTTGTCTTGTTTACACCAGGGTCCCCCATTTTCAATATCCAATATCACGATGACCGTGCCGGTGGCAAAGACCCGAGGGTGGAGAGGACTTGAATGAATTCCATCATCATATTTATATGTTGTGTCTGTCCACTATGTTTGTTACTTTGTTATTTCCCCCCCTATCTATGTAAAGCGACTTGGGTCTCTGAAAGGCGCTATATAAAATGAAGCTATTATTATTATTGTTATTATTATATTATCACGTCTGTGCGGGAGCTCACAAATAGACTGTTAGTCTCAGTGAAGTTTCAACGGAGGTCATCTATTCTAACCAACAAATTGAAGTAGAAAGCATTTCGTTGTGACCAATCTTATTTGGAAACATGACACACAAAATAATAGTATTTAGCTTTTTATTTGAAACAATATTTAATCGCGTTTGGAGGTGGGTGTTCTGCGTCTGCCCCCCCGTGCCAAACAAGCAGGCCAACCTCTTGTTCGCGCGTGAGCACGTTATAATTACACTACTGTCGCGATTTACAATGAACTATAATGAATTACGGGTCATACAGAAGTTGAACACGCCAGTGTTGAAACTAATGCACGGAAGCTTATTTCCGCGTTGCAGCCTGCAGTCTTCATATTCTACCACCGGGCGCCAGGTACGCACGGCCGGAGCTGTGCGTAAATATACGCACAAAGTCAAGCACATGTTCAAATTGATAAGTCCCACACTTTGCTTAGAAACGATCGTACACACGGGTTACGCACATATCTGTGCGTACGCACGTTGATAAATGAGGCCCAGGCCCATTGCAAGTTGCTGTACTCTGTCGTCTACTCTAAGCCATCCTAGGTAGTCAAAGTGGGCAGGGTGAGGTGGGTTCTAGGAGTAAGGTCAAGTAGTAGTCTGACCAGTTTGTTTGTGATGTTTGTAATCTTGTTTTAGCGCCTTTGAGGTGATTTGGTACCATGAGGTGCAAGCATAGTCGTAGTACCCTTGAATGAGTGCTCCTGCCAGAGTCTTCAGGGTATTCTTGTTACCAGAGAGGAGATCCGGTACAATAATCTAATTCGTTGGTTGACTTTTTTTATTACCTTGGATGCCATTTTGTCACAGGAAAGATTTGTCTCTAGGATGGAACCTAGGTATGTAATTTCATCTTTCCTTGTGACAATATTGTCACCCATTGTTACTCTCTATCGCCCCCCAGGCCCGCTCAGCTCTCTGCCAGAATGGGTGATTTCAACCTGCCTGCATCTCAGTCAGACACAGTGTCTCCCTCCTACGATCCTTTGACCTGACTCCCACTGTCTTGCCTCCCACTCACAAAGCAGGCAACTCCTTAGATCTCTATAACTCCAGCATCATTAACACCACGGTAACTCCCTGCATGTTTCTGACCATTCCTTCATATCCTTCTCACTAACTCTCATGCTGAACCCCAAGCCATCCACTCAAACTCAAACTCAGGTCCTGAGAGCGGCCGAGAGGAAGTATAGAAAGTCACGCCTCATTGCTGACATCGCCAAATATCACAACCTCTTGTTAGCATTCTCCAAAACCATTACTACTGCCAAAGCGTCTTTCTTTCACCATAGGATCGAGGCCTCTGCCAAGAACCTTCGCAACTGCAAGCTACATTACATGTCCTCCCTCCTCACCCCGCCCCCACCCTCTCCCCCTCATCTCTCTCTGCCGAAGACTTTGCAAAAAAAAAGGAAAAGGGGAGAACATCCGCAGCTCCTCTTAGGGATGCACCGATATGAAAATTTGCGGCCGATACCGATACCGATTGTTCAACTAACACAATCGGCCGATACCGATACCGTATTTGTGGCAAAAATTATAAAATAAAAAAATATATATATATATTTTTTTTTCTCTCAGTGGCGAGAGTAACGCGTGGGAGGCTCACGCTGCCCCGACACTTCCTGATTCTACTGCGCAGGCGCACCAACCGACCTGTAGGAGTCGCTGTCCACAACGCCAGATCCCCACCCATCAGTTTCCCACCCCCTAAATACGGCCAATGTGTATTAGTACGGACGACCAGCTAAACTGAAAGCAAATGTGGAGCGCTGGGCTCGAACTGACGAGCCCAGCGTCTCCAGCATTTCGTGGCGAGTGCCTTGCCCACTACGCCACGTAGCCGCCCAAACTACTGTATATTTGTATGTCTCTAAATGTTTTGATGAATTGAAAATGGAGACCCTTATGTAAAAAAGCTGAAAGTCTTTTTCTGGTCTTCATCCTCCAGTCTTAGCACTGTTGTTGTATTGAGCTGTACTGTATTGTACCCATTCTGCAATCTGTTAATAAAGTTTTCAATCAATCAATCAGACAAATGTATAGAAAATCTTTTATTATAACTATATAACAAAAATGATATTATTGTTTATGAAAATGTTTTAGCACTATGCTTGACTATTATTTTAGGCATGGCAACAAATAAAATAATAAAATGAATAAATAAAATATTAAATAAATAAATAGGCTACACGTCTCTCTTTTTGTCTTACAAATTGTGCCACTGATATGAACATAGCCTCTTTACTTACTTAAAAAGGAAACATCAAGAAATATGTTTATGGTATCCATCATGCCATGTGTGTGTTTTTATATATTTTATAATGCTCATGATTATTGCTGAAGTCTTGAGTCATACAACAGACTAACTTGACTAAAAAGACTAAAATGTTTATGAGTTTTAAGAGTTTAAGAGACAGCACTCACTGTATCTCCTCAAACAAAAGCTCCATGTTCTCCAGTAATATCTCCATAATCTGAGTTTGCAATGCATGTGTCGTGTCAGGTACAACAGAACCATTTTGATTGACAGTCGATTCTGCCAATTACGTCACACCGCTTGCACCCACCTCCTGCTGTTCTTACCACCAATCGGCAAGCGCTTATTCGGTTTTTTACTTCCGGGAAGTCCGCCATTGATCTTCACGAGAGAACACAACAAACTTACCGTAGCTAATAACGCTAGCTCCCCGCGGCCCACGAGTAGACTACCAACGCTCCGCAGAGTACTAAACGAGGCATAATATTTTACTGCAACGAATGTTATAATAAAAGCTTTTCTATACATTTGTCTGATTGAAAACTTTGATGCAGTAGCGTGTGGGGGCGGGGTTGTGCAGGTTGCTTGACTGAAACTTTTTTCAAAGTTTGAACGTGTGGACCAGATTGACGCGACACAAATTGACAGATATTTATCGGCCACTGCCATCGGGCAAAATTGAGCTTATCAGCCGATAGGCCGATGGCAGTCAACAAGGCACTTATCGGCGATACCGATACCCGACCGATATATCGGTGCACCCCTACTCCTTCTCCCAACCCCCACTCATTCCAAATACTGAATTGAGAACCTCATCCTTCACTCTGTCATCTTTCTCTCCCATTACAGACGCAGAGACCCTGACACTGGTAACGTCGAACCGTCACTACATGCCATCTGGACCAGTTACCCTCCCCACTCCTCCAGACCATAGCACCAGACATTCTCCCATCCTAACTGCAACCATCAACTCCTCCCTCAACTCGGGGGTGTCCCCACCTCCCTAAAACAAGCCAGAGTCACACCGCTCATAAAAAAAACAACCATGAAACCCACCGTCATAGACAACTATCGTCCTGTC
>NW_028171223.1:5000-12500 GCF_963971535.1 Notolepis coatsorum
CAAGCAAGCAAGCAAGCAAGCAACCAACCAACCAGCCAACCAAGCAAGCAAGCGAGCAAGCAACCAACCAGCCAACCAAGCAAGCAAGCAACCAAGCAACCAACCAGCCAACCAAGCAAGCAAGCAACCAAGCAAGCAAGCAACCAACCAGCCAACCAAGCAAGCAAGCAACCAAGCAAGCAAGCAAGCAAGCAACCAACCAGCCAACCAAGCAAGCAAGCAAGCGAGCAAGCAAGCAACCAACCAGCCAACCAAGCAAGCAAGCAAGCACCCAAGCAACCAACCAGCCAACCAAGCAAGCAAGCGAGCAAGCAAGCAACCAACCAGCCAACCAAGCAAGCAAGCAACCAAGCAAGCAAGCAAGCAACCAACCAGCCAACCAAGCAAGCAAGCAAGCAAGCAAGCAACCAACCAGCCAACCAAGCAAGCAAGCGAGCAAGCAACCAAGCAAGCAAGCAACCAACCAGCCAGCCAACCAAGCAAGCAAGCAACCAACCAACCAAGCAAGTGTAACGGTTGTGACAACGTCACCTCAAACTTCGATCCCCCGAGGGAGTTTCGAACACGGGTCTCCCACGCCGCGTGCAACAACACACAGCGCTATACCAAGAGGTGAACTCACTGCTTTGTACCGTGTCTATGCGTCTTTTTGAGGATGAGAGTGAGTTTAACCGCTAGCACCGTCCGCTACTCACCCCAGCCCTTCTTGACTGTGCTTCACGATACCATCCGTTACACAAGCAAGCGAGCAAGCAACCAAGCAAGCAACCAAGCAACCAACCAAGCAAGCAACCAAGCAAGCAACCAAGCAAGCAACCAAGCAAGCAACCAAGCAAGCAACCAAGCAACCAACCAAGCAACCAACCAAGCAAGCGAGCAAGCAACCAAGCAACCAACCAAGCAACCAAGCAAGCAACCAACCAAGCAACCAACCAAGCAAGCAACCAAGCAAGCAACCAAGCAACCAACCAAGCAAGCAAGCAAGCAACCAACCAGCCAACCAACCAACCAACCAACCAGCCAACCAAGCAAGCAAGCAACCAAGCAAGTAACCAAGCAAGCAAGCAACCAACCAGCCAACCAGCCAAAAGACTGAAACTTTTAAAAACGAAGAATTTGTATGTGCTTTATAGCTCTAATTGGTTACAATCCTGATTGGTCTTTTTTGGAGCATAACCAAAGGAAGTATGTTGGTTTCATAGGTATTTCCCCACACCTCAACACAATAATTCAGATATGGAAGGACCAAAGCATTATATAAGATAAAAGAAGATTGTTGGTTCAGCCAATACCTTGACCTCCACATAATACCCACACTCTCTTTGATTTTTTTGCTCTTACATGGCTTATGTGAGGCTTTTTCATTTATGATCACTCCTAAAAAAGTGGTTTGCTGAACTCTTTCAATAACGGTATCATCTATCGTAACTTGGATCGGTGTGTCATAACTACGATTTCCAAAAATCATTCGTTTTGTTTTGTTCAAATTTAGAGACAATCTGTTTTTGTCAAACCACTTTTTTAATTTGACCAATTCAGTTATGGTAACCAAGCAAGCAAGCAACCAGCCAACCAACCAAGCAAGTAAGCAACCAAGCAAGTAAGCAACCAAGCAAGCAAGCAAGCAAGCAGCCAGCCAACCAACCAAGCAAGTAAGCAACCAAGCAAGCAAGCAAGCAGCCAACCAACCAAGCAAGTAAGCAACCAAGCAAGCAAGCAAGCAACCAGCCAACCAAGCAAGTAAGCAACCAAGCAAGCTACCAACCAACCAAGCAACCAACCAACCAAGCAACCAACCGAGCAAGCAACCAAGCAAGCAAGCAAGCAACCAACCAACCAAGCAACCAACCAAGCAACCAACCAAGCAACCAACCAAGCAAGCAACCAACCAAGCAACCAACCAAGCAACCAACCAAGCAAGCAACCAACCAACCAAGCAACCAAGCAAGCAACCAAGCAAGCAACCAAGCAACCAACCAAGCAACCAAGCAAGCAAGCAACCAAGCAACCAACCAAGCAACCAACCAACCAAGCAACCAAGCAAGCAACCAACCAAGCAAGCAAGCAACCAAGCAAGCAACCAAGCAAGCAACCAAGCAAGTAAGCAAGCAACCAAGCAACCAAGCAACCAACCAAGCAAGCAACCAACCAAGCAAGCAACCAAACAACAATCATTTCAGAAAAAGCTCTAACTTCATTTGTCAAACGACAACCTTTTATACCTGAAGCTGTGTGGGGGTGTAGACCTGTGAGTGTGTGTGCGTGTGAGATGTGTAATACAATTCAATATGGGTGTGTGTGTATATGTGTGTAATTCTGGGTGTGTGTGTATATGTGTGTAAATGTGTGTGTGTATATGTGTGTAAATGTGTGTGTGGGTCTGTGTGTGTGTGTGTGTGTGTGTGTGTGTGTGTGTATATGTGTGTAAATGTGTGTGTGGGTCTGTGTGTGTGTGTGTATATGTGTGTAAATGTGTGTGTGGGTCTGTGTGTGTGTGTGTGTGTGTGTATATGTGTGTAAATGTGTGTGTGGGTCTGTGTGTGTGTGTGTATATGTGTGTAAATGTGTGTGTGGGTCTGTGTATGTGTGTGTGTATATGTGTGTAAATGTGTGTGTGGGTCTGTGTGTGTGTGTGTGTATATGTGTGTAAATGTGTGTGTGGGTCTGTGTATGTGTGTGTGTATATGTGTGTAAATGTGTGTGTGGGTCTGTGTATGTGTGTGTGTGTGTATATGTGTGTAAATGTGTGTGTGTATATGTGTGTAAATGTGTGTGTGTATATGTGTGTAAATGTGTGTGTGGGTCTGTGTATGTGTGTGTGTGTATATGTCTGGCCAACCAACCTTGGTGTGTGTGTGTGTGTATATGTGTATAATTCTGGGTGTGTGTGTATATGTGTGTAAATGTGTGTGTGGGTCTGTGTATGTGTGTGTGTATATGTCTGGCCAACCAACCTTGGTGTGTGTGTGTGTGTATATAACCTTGGTGTGTGTGTGTGTATATAACCTTGTGTGTGTGTGTGTGTGTGTGTGTGTGTGTGTGTGTGTGTGTGTGTGTGTGTGTGTGTGTGTGTGTGTGTGTGTGTGTGTGTGTGTGTGTGTGTGTGTGTGTGTGTGTGTGTGTGTGTGTGTGTGTGTGGTTCCTGGTAACTTTAATAATGGGTGTTATTGCCAGAAGTCTGTCTTTCCACATCTGCTTGATTTTCTAACTGCGTATTGCATTTGGCCAATCTGTCTAACAATGGCTATTGCCTAACTTCTCCAGACTTTCTATTCATGCCACCCAGTCCCAGTTTCTCCTTGCCCTCCCGAGGCCTCTCTGCATGCTGTCTCCAATATGAGTTCACTCCGGGACACTAGGCCTTAGGTGACATATTTTAACCCCTGTATGTTTATTCATATCTGCACCTTTTGTCCAGTAACCTAACATTCCACAACACAAGCAACCAAGCAAGCAAGCAACCAACCAAGCAACCAACCAACCAAGCAACCAAGCAAGCAAGCAAGCAACCAACCAAGCAAGCAACCAAGCAAGCAAGCAACCAAGCAAGCAACCAAGCAAGCAAGCAACCAAGCAAGCAAGCAACCAACCAAGCAAGCAACCAACCAGCCAACCAACCAACAAATTATTCACTTGTGAGAAGAGATCGAAACAGAAACGGCGGCGGAGTCTGCGCTTACATCCGCTCAGACATTAACTATGAGCTTAGATCGGTCTCTACTGATGAAATCGAATCCCTGTTCTTTGACATTTACCAGCCCCATTCCAAGCCAATTCTATTTGGAATTTGCTACAGACCCCCAGTCTCGAACTCTTTTTATGAGAGCCTTGAGGCTGTATTGTCATCTTGGGGAGGGGAGGAGAAAGAATGTATATTAATGGGCGATTTTAATACTGATGTCACAAATCCCTCTGTTCCAACCCACAAAGTTTATACCAATTTCTGTAAACAGTTCAGTCTGAAGCAATTGATCTCAGAGCACACTCGGGTAACTGATGTATCCAAGACTACTATTGATTTAATCCTAGTTACAGACAAAGTGAACATCCCCAGGAGTGGGGTCATAGAGTATGGGATCAGTGACCACTATCTCATCTATTGTTCGAGGAAGGTGCAGAGAAAGGGTTTTACTGGTCATAAAACTATCTTTGCCAGATCCCTCAAGAATTACTCAGGGGACATTCTGAGGGCCCAGCTTGAGCAAGTGAACTGGTCTCAAGTTCTCAGGGCCAATGAGGTAGACCAAGCATGGGGCACTTTTAAATCTCTGTTCTTGAAGGTTATAAACTCTGTAGCCCCCCTTAGACAAACCAGAGTGAAGCAGCGATCAGACCCATGGTTTGACCACACCATAGGTGATAGTATCAAACGGAGGGACTCTGCCCTAGCCAAGTTTAACCATTCTCAAGATAAGGCTGACTTTGATCACTTCAAAAAACTCAGGAACCAGACTCAGGAAATGATCAGGATAGCTAAGAGAGAATACTTTGCAGAAACCATCAAGGAGAACAGCAATGACCCAACTAAACTGTGGAAAACCCTCAAGCAGCTAGGCTGTGGGGGCGATGCCAACCAAAGGACTACTGAGTCCAACATAGGCCTGTCCACAGACAAGGGAATGGAGTTTGATAAAAAGATTGTAGCCACAATCTTTAATAACTTCTTTACATCGGTAGCAGGTAAGCTTGTCTCTAACCTACCTCCCAAGACAGAGCAGTTTGGTGATGACTTTGTTTCCAACTACTATAGCCAACGAGGGGTTAAGGCAAACTCGTTCTCCTTAAGCAAGGTGTCAGTAGTCAAAGTGGCTGCGATGCTGGGTGAGCTCAAAATCAAGAAGGCCACAGGTGTAGATGGCATCAGTGCCAGGTTTCTGAGGGATGCAGCCGGAGTTATAGCTCCACCAGTAACCCATATTATTAACCTCTCCCTGGACCTAGGCAAGGTACCCACTGACTTCAAGAATGCCAAAGTCCCTATATATAAAAAAGGGAGCAAATCTGACCCCAGCAATTATAGACCAGTCTCAATTTTAAGTGTGTTATCCAAAGTCCTAGAGAAGATAGTCCATGAACAAGTCCAGGAATATGCAAGCAGCCATGACCTCCTGTACGACCTCCAATCCGGCTTTAGGAAGTCTTACTCTACTGAAACATGTCTTCTTTATCTTACAGACAGTATCAGGAGGGAGATAGATTCAGGTAAGTTCAAGTTCAAGTTCTTTAATAGTTGTCATACAGAAGTACAGAATACTTTCATACAAAATGCTTCTTACTGTTACGCTCCAGAGACTGTGCTAGACAAGATAGTATCAAATAACATAATATAGCATGTAATTTAGAAGAAGAAAAATGAGGTCACAGTGTTCGGTATAGACATATGTACAATGTTCTGAGTTACCATATAATATACAATACTATGCAGTGTACTAATGTACAGTACTATCTAGTGCAAAGCAGAAATGGGATGAGGTACAATTTTAGGTACAATTTACAGTAAGGTGTACGAGTTGTAGTGCAATCCTTCATCAATAAATATAAAGTGTGGGGAGTGGGTGCTACAGTGTGTTTGTTTAAAGTGGGTGTGTGCTATAAAGTGTGTGGAGTGGGTGCTACAGTGTGTTTGTTTAAAGTGAGTGTGTGCGTGTGGATGTGTGTGCTATGTGCGTTTGGTGGTTGTTGTTGTGTAGTGTTCATTCATTGTTCGTTTAGCAGCCTGATGGCCTGGGGATAGAAGCTTCTTCTGAGTCTTTCTGTGCTCGCCTTGAGACTCCGGTATCGCTTGCCTGACCGCAGCAGTTCAAAGAGGCAGTTGTTCGGGTGACTGGAGTCTTTAATGATTCTCTTAGCCTTGCCCGTGCAACGCTTGTTGTAAATGTTCTGGAGGGTGGGGAGCCCCCCTCCAATTGTGCGTTCGGCTGAACGTGTCACTCTTTGTAGTCTGCTTCGGTCTTGTGCAGTGCTATTCCCAAACCAGGAGGTGATGTTGCCGGTCAAGATGCTCTCTATTGTACATGAGTAGAAGTTCTTAAGGATCTTCTGACTGACTTGGAACTTCCTTAGGCGCCTGAGGAAGTAGAGGCGTTGTCGTGCCTTCTTCACAACACTGTCAATGTGTGTGGTCCATGTCAAGTCCTCGGATATGTAGGCTCCGAGGTACTTAAAGCTGTTGACTCTCTCAACCGGTGCCCCGTCGATGCTGAGGGGGCTGTAGTCCTTGACCCCCGACCTCCTGAAGTCCACAATCATCTCCTTTGTTTTGCTGACATTCAGGGAGAGGCTGTTTTCCTGGCACCATCCCGCCAGGACCTTGACCTCTTCCAGGTAGGCCCTCTCGTCGTTAAGCTGTGTGGGCTAGTTCTTCTAGACCTACAGAAGGCTTTCGACACAGTGAACCATGACATACTGCTCTCCAAGCTTAAGGCCTTGGGTATGTCTGAGACAGTGGTCAGATGGTTCTCTTCCTACCTTGCTGATAGGGTGCAGCGGGTTGAGGTCAGTGGCACTATGTCAGAGGCCAAGCCCATTGTATGTGGGGTCCCACAAGGAAGCATGCTAGGACCTCTCCTTTTTTTACTGTACATAAATGACATGTCAGCAGCATGCTCATGTAACTTGTTTTTATTTGCAGATGACTCAGCCCTGCTAGTCTCACACAAGGATCAGAATACACTAGAACAGATGCTAGGTGAAGAACTTGCAGGGGTCAGCAGGTGGCTTTCGGACAACAGGCTTTCTCTTCACCTAGGTAAAACAGAGGCAGTACTATTAGCCTCCAAGCCCAAGCTCAGGAAAGCACGGGAGTTTAATATCCAGCTAGGAGCTGTAACCCTAAAACAGCAAAAAAAAGCGAAGTATCTAGGCTGTATGATAGACGGGAGCCTAGATGGGGAGGCTATGGCCTCCCAAGTACTGGGCAAAGTCAACGCCCGCACCAGGTACCTAGCTAGGAAAGCCAACCTCCTTGGCAAAATAGCCTAGTACTCTGCCACTTTGACTATGGTAGCGTATCGTGATTCGAGGGCCTGACAGTGAACATAAAAAAGAAGCTTCAGGTTTCCCAAAATAAGCTAGTAAGGGTGGTAATGGGTCTTGGCCCTCGCACCCACATAGGGAGGAGTCACTTCCAGGAGCTAAACTGGCTTCCTATAGAGGCCAGAGTTACCCAGCTCAGACTGAACATAGTACACAATATTATAAACCAAAGGTCCCCTAGATACCTCCAGAACTACTTCACCCCGGTCAACGAATCCCACAACCACAGAACTAGAGCAAGCATAGCAAACCTGAAGCCTGCTTATTTCCGATCCAAACTGGGCCAGTGCTCCCTTACTTTCTCTGGAGCCCAGGATTGGAACAAGCTGCCTCTCCCCATCAAGCAGAGCTTGAGCCTCCACAGCTTCAAGAGAAGCGTCAGGAAGTGGCTCATGGACAGAATAGAAGAATAGCCCCCTATAGTTGGAATGGGTTTCCAATCAGTTTTTAGTTATTGTGGGGTAT
>NW_028171222.1:0-42500 GCF_963971535.1 Notolepis coatsorum
ACCAGTTGCCATGGCTGTGACTTCCCCATCGAGGCGGGGGACAAGTTCCTGGAGGCTCTGGGCTTCACCTGGCATGACACCTGCTTTGTGTGTGCGGTAGGTCCCGCGCGCGTGCCTCACGTTTTTAACCTTGTCAACCGACCAATCAAATCAACTGAGGGGAGGGACTACAAATCTGAACCAAACCCAATCAATAATGGAAGAGAAGCTACTTTGGGCAGTTTCTGACAAACCTTGTTTGTGCGACCAGGTCTTACCACGACCAAGATATGAACAGCAATGATGTAACGCTAGCTGAGGTAGCAACAGTAATCAGTAATGTATGTAACTTATGTAACGTTACCTGAGGTAGCAACAGTAATCAGTAATGTATGTAACTTATGTAACGTTACCTGAGGTAGCAACAGTAATCAGTAATGTATGTAACTTATGTAACGTTACCTGAGGTAGCAACAGTAATCAGTAATGTATGTAACTTATGTAACGTTAGCTGAGGTAGCAACAGTAATCAGTAATGTATGTAACGTATGTAACGCTAGCTGAGGTAGCAACAGTAATCAGTAATGTATGTAACTTATGTAACGTTAGCTGAGGTAGCAACAGTAATCAGTAATGTATGTAACTTATGTAACGTTAGCTGAGGTAGCAACAGTAATCAGTAATGTATGTAACTTATGTAACGTTAGCTGAGGTAGCAACAGTAATCAGTAATGTATGTAACTTATGTAACGTTAGCTGAGGTAGCAACAGTAATCAGTAATGTATGTAACGTATGTAACGTTAGCTGAGGTAGCAACAGTAATCAGTAATGTATGTAACTTATGTAACGTTAGCTGAGGTAGCAACAGTAATCAGTAATGTATGTAACTTATGTAACGTTACCTGAGGTAGCAACAGTAATCAGTAATGTATGTAACTTATGTAACATTAGCTGAGGTAGCAACAGTAATCAGTAATGTATGTAACTTATGTAACGTTAGCTGAGGTAGCAGCGGTAATCAGTAATGTATGTAACGTATGTAACGTTAGCTGAGGTAGCAACAGTAATCAGTAATGTATGTAACTTATGTAACATTAGCTGAGGTAGCAACAGTAATCAGTAATGTATGTAACTTATGTAACGTTACCTGAGGTAGCAACAGTAATCAGTAATGTATGTAACTTATGTAACGTTAGCTGAGGTAGCAACAGTAATCAGTAATGTATGTAACTTATGTAACATTAGCTGAGGTAGCAACAGTAATCAGTAATGTATGTAACTTATGTAACATTAGCTGAGGTAGCAGCGGTAATCAGTAATGTATGTAACTTATGTAACGTTACCTGAGGTAGCAACAGTAATCAGTAATGTATGTAACTTATGTAACGTTAGCTGAGGTAGCAACAGTAATCAGTAATGTATGTAACTTATGTAACATTAGCTGAGGTAGCAACAGTAATCAGTAATGTATGTAACTTATGTAACGTTACCTGAGGTAGCAACAGTAATCAGTAATGTATGTAACTTATGTAACGTTAGCTGAGGTAGCAACAGTAATCAGTAATGTATGTAACTTATGTAACATTAGCTGAGGTAGCAACAGTAATCAGTAATGTATGTAACTTATGTAACGTTACCTGAGGTAGCAACAGTAATCAGTAATGTATGTAACTTATGTAACGTTAGCTGAGGTAGCAACAGTAATCAGTAATGTATGTAACTTATGTAACATTAGCTGAGGTAGCAACAGTAATCAGTAATGTATGTAACTTATGTAACGTTAGCTGAGGTAGCAACAGTAATCAGTAATGTATGTAACTTATGTAACGTTAGCTGAGGTAGCAACAGTAATCAGTAATGTATGTAACTTATGTAACGTTAGCTGAGGTAGCAACAGTAATCAGTAATGTATGTAACTTATGTAACATTAGCTGAGGTAGCAACAGTAATCAGTAATGTATGTAACTTATGTAACGTTACCTGAGGTAGCAACAGTAATCAGTAATGTATGTAACTTATGTAACGTTAGCTGAGGTAGCAACAGTAATCAGTAATGTATGTAACTTATGTAACATTAGCTGAGGTAGCAACAGTAATCAGTAATGTATGTAACTTATGTAACGTTAGCTGAGGTAGCAGCGGTAATCAGTAATGTATGTAACGTATGTAACGTTACCTGAGGTAGCAACAGTAATCAGTAATGTATGTAACTTATGTAACGTTAGCTGAGGTAGCAACAGTAATCAGTAATGTATGTAACTTATGTAACATTAGCTGAGGTAGCAACAGTAATCAGTAATGTATGTAACTTATGTAACGTTACCTGAGGTAGCAACAGTAATCAGTAATGTATGTAACTTATGTAACGTTAGCTGAGGTAGCAACAGTAATCAGTAATGTATGTAACTTATGTAACATTAGCTGAGGTAGCAACAGTAATCAGTAATGTATGTAACTTATGTAACGTTACCTGAGGTAGCAACAGTAATCAGTAATGTATGTAACTTATGTAACGTTACCTGAGGTAGCAACAGTAATCAGTAATGTATGTAACTTATGTAACGTTAGCTGAGGTAGCAACAGTAATCAGTAATGTATGTAACTTATGTAACGTTAGCTGAGGTAGCAACAGTAATCAGTAATGTATGTAACTTATGTAACGTTACCTGAGGTAGCAACGGTAATCAGTAATGTATGTAACTTATGTAACGTTACCTGAGGTAGCAACAGTAATCAGTAATGTATGTAACTTATGTAACATTAGCTGAGGTAGCAACGGTAATCAGTAATGTATGTAACTTATGTAACGTTACCTGAGGTAGCAGCGGTAATCAGTAATGTATGTAACTTATGTAACGTTAGCTGAGGTAGCAACAGTAATCAGTAATGTATGTAACTTATGTAACGTTAGCTGAGGTAGCAACAGTAATCAGTAATGTATGTAACTTATGTAACGTTACCTGAGGTAGCAACAGTAATCAGTAATGTATGTAACTTATGTAACGTTACCTGAGGTAGCAACAGTAATCAGTAATGTATGTAACTTATGTAACATTAGCTGAGGTAGCAACAGTAATCAGTAATGTATGTAACTTATGTAACGTTAGCTGAGGTAGCAACAGTAATCAGTAATGTATGTAACTTATGTAACGTTAGCTGAGGTAGCAGCGGTAATCAGTAGTAATGTATTGATAGATTCTAGTGTTCTTCAGCCTCTAATCAACTCGTCACCTGCTGCTCTGTGACTCCCCTCTGCGTTGTGTTTGTGTCATCAGTTGATTGTTATCTCACTGGCTGTCACACACTGTATCACCCCGTTGGTACATCCGTAACCAGAAGAATTGGCAACGTGATCTCTTTCCTTAGATTGTGATGTTTATTTTCATAAACATAGACTCGTACAAGATGGAAACTGTTTGAAAGTCTTTGAAGAAACTAAATTCATTTTTCGAATGATCCCTCCTATTACCCGCTCGGTGGTTGTTGCGGCCTAGCTGTTATCAAAAAAGCCTTCCCTGTTAGCCAAAGCTAGCTCGTGGCAACCGGAGGGTGGGGCCACACGTCCCTTCCCTCCACCCTCTAGCTCCTGAGGTCTCTGTCCACGTCTACACGTCTCAGGCTCGTGTCCTAGTCTAACTTACACCGGGAGAAACTCACAGCTATAAACTATAGTCCTTAGCAACGGCTGACCGCCCATAGCAACCGCTACGGTCTCCTGACCTACGACCCAGATTTCTCGGTCTCTCTATCTCTTCCCCATGACAACGGCTTCTCTGTTGATATTAAAGCACATCTCAGGCTCACCCAAATCAAACGCTGTGGCTTCCCTGCCCTCATCACTTCTCTGTTGTGGTGGTAATGACCTTGGCTCGTTGGGTATCTTTGGGGCTTGGGAGTTCAGCTGATAAAGGCCCTTGTCTGCACAGCCTGACTGGAGACACACATACATACATACATACATACATACATACATACATACATACATACATACATACATACATACATACATACATACATACATACATACATACACACACCATACATACATACATACATACATACATCTGTTTAACCTAATATCTCTATAGGTCTGTAGATGTCTGCTTCTACAGATATCTACATTACATCTACATGCATACTGCACCTTATGTGACACTGTGAATAATGTGAATATTCCTCAGCTAGTCAGATAGTAAATTATATTGACCATATTGATCAAATTGTTTACACTGCCTGTGTTGTCTTTTACTACCTGTATACTGTGTTGTTTTACTACCTGTACCCCTCCCCCCCTCCCCCCCATGCTGCTATGATGCCTGAATTTCCCCAAGGGGATCAATAAAGGAATATCTTATCTTATCTTATCTTATTAGGTACACATTGAAAAACAAACCCAGATCCCAGTAACGTTAGCTGAGGTAGCAGTGGTAATCAGTGGTGTCGCACTTTCGATTCTCTATATTGGACACCGCTGTGCCTTGCGTTTGAGCACAAGAAAAAGGCATCCAATCTGACAGCCTAAATGATAAATAGAACGTGTTGGTGAGAATATTGCACTGACTATTGACTTATTGACTGATATTGATAATGATATTGTCATATCTGTGCATCTCTTTGCAGGTCTGCAGTGCCAGTTTGGAGGGACAGGCATTCTTCTCAAAAAAAGACAAACCTTTGTGCAAGAAGCACGCCCACACTGTCAAGATCTAACCTGGCCTCAGCACAGAGAAGGCCACAGGTCAAGAGAATCAGCAATAACAGAATCTATTCAGTCAGCTGTTGATATTTTTCGTAGTTTAAAAAGATTTTTATCTGGTTTTATCTGATGGTGTCTTTTTATTGAAAGAAGATGTTGGGTTATGGGTTCTACCGTAAGCTTTATTCATTTTAAGGAATATGTTGTAATAATATTTTTTTTCTATTTTAGCTGGTTATTATTCTTTACCGGACACGTTGTTGGTGAAAAGGTTCTACGCATGTCCTTCAGTTTACCTAAAGTTACATGTTAGCATTGTTAGCGTTCCACATTGAAATGAAGGGGCCACAGATAACCGCAAGCTTGTGACATGTGGCAGATGGCAGATTCAGATTCAGATTACTTTAATCGCTTTAATTACTTTAATTATGTTTACAAAACACATAGGAATGTGATACGGCATATACAGTACAGTGCATACATTGTTTTTCACAAATAAAAAAAGTGCAAAACAGGACAAAACAGTGAGACAACGACAACACAATGAAGTGCAATGGCTAAGGACATGTTGTCAGTGCAAAATAAAGTTTAAAATTCCAGCCCTAGCAGCTCACTATAGAAGGGGGAGGCGGGTGGAGCAGGGGGACACCTGACTCATTTACTAGGCGAGCTGCTGAGGGGAAGAAACTGAGTCTGTGGCGGGTTTTCAGTGTCTTGGGCAGCCGTAGCCGCTTGCCGTGGGGAAGCAGGGTGAAGAGGTTGTGACTTGGGTGTCTGTGGAAGATAAATAACCAAGTAAAATGGGAAAAAGTCCAAGTATCTATTCTAGAGTGTGCATCTAGTTGATCAGTCACAGCTTGCGCCTCCACAGGGACTGTTGCATCACATTAGTTCTATGTATAAGGTTAGAAAGATAATAGGATTGAATTCTTACATTTGCTAAATGCCATCCAAGTACAACTGGTTACCAATTCCATAGTTACAGAGGTGGATGTTGTGTGCATTGTACTGTAAGCTTCAGGAGGTTGTTTTTTCCACATAGAAATGACAAAAGAAATAATGATAATAATTGTTTCCCGCCCTCAAATTGAAATTGTGCTGTATAGTATACAGTAATGTGCCTTCTGAAAGTATTATAAGATGATAATTGTTGTACATTACAATGTTGGTATGTTGCAAATCATATCTAATGTCATATCCCGCAATCAGATTCCAATCATGCTGTATGTAATACGATATTATGACCTAAAGTTATTACTTTTTAAAATGGAATGTCTTCTAATATCAGCTACCACTTTTACCGTTGCTGTTACGGTCAAATGTGTTGGTGGTGAACCCCTTCTTTCTTCTCTGTCTCGGTGCTGGTGTGGGCGGGCAACGATCGCTGTGTATTTATCCTGGGATATTTATTTGGGGCTTGGAGGGGATTTAGGATATTTCTCCCTCTCTTTCTCTCTTTCTCCCTCTCTCTCTCTCTCTCTCTCTCTCTCTCTCTCTCTCTCTCTCTCTCTCTCTCTCTCTCTTCTCTCTCTCTTTCTCTCTCTCTCTCTCTCTCTCTCTCTCAAGAGGCATTTTGCACATGCAGTACAGTAGTTTACTTTGGTGAAAAGGACAGAAGAGGCAGTGATGATATTCCATTGATTATGTCTTATTTTTCCAATGCCTGGTTTCTTAAAACTATGATCTAGGTCTCAAAACGAGTCATTATTAGCCTACTTCTGGTCGTAACAAGGATCTGTTTCATTATGTATTTGACCTATTTTTTTTTTCTTCTCTTGATCCTCCAATCTTTTGTCCGAGGGAAGCAACAGTTGTGATTGGAGGATCAAGAAAAGAGGGCGGGTTTAAGATTGGTAAATTTAACAACATAGGCCGCTCATTAAATACCTATGTGAATCCTATAGGACATAATATTGAATAAGATAATGCTAATGTGATTAAATTGTTTGGATCCCAGGGTGAGACTTTTTATTTGCTCGATTTGGATCTCTGGCTTAAGATGCTTGAGCCTGTTCTCTAATGTATTGTAGCTTGTTTTTAAATATAAATGTAATTTCATGTATTTTTTTTTCCATATTTTTTTTGGCATGTATTTGTGACATATGTAGTTTATTATGACACTGTAGCATACTGTACACACAATGGTATATTGTACTGAGCTACGCAGCTGGTTCCTTCTCCTGTCCACATGTGTTCAGTGCTACAGTACAGATTAAAACAAAAGTATTTACTAGAGGTGCATCAATGCCACTTTTTGCTGACCGAGTACAGTATACACCAATTAACCATATTCACACGTTGACCATTTTGCTCTTATGTCATGCTCAGGTTGGGATTTCTGGGTGGGAACAGGGTGGGAAGAGATCCCAACCTGAGCATGACATCAGAGCAAGATGTCTGCCATGTGAATATGGTCAATGAGGACTTTGTTTTGTATGAAAGCCAGCTTGATATTGACTATTTTCTACAGCTACTTTAGAAAACGTGAAAATTGCGTAAGACAATTGTGGGAGAACAAATGTATATTTAAGTTACATTTTAAAATTGTAATACAAGCAAATGACAACCACCCAAACATTTTATTTCATGTAACATGACAGATGGACATCATTTCTTGGTATCTGTGGCCTTCGTTGATACCGAGCACAAGTATTTTAGCCTGGTATCGTACTGATACCCAACAGTGGTATCTTATCGGTGTGTGCAACTAGCATTTGCTCTCTGTGCGCAGTGGGCATCTTATTGGAAATTACATTGATTAAGGTGTGCCATTGGTTCTTTCAAGTGCATTGCACACAAATTCAAATAAAGAGTTAAAAAGAATACAGTAACTGTTGTCATACTGTATGTCCAGGTCGTCTCATAGACTTGTTCACAACACAAACGGATGTGGGAAGCTGAGGCAGTAATAGTAACATTGTTGTTATAATCGTCTGCCATCATCTATATACCGTCTGCATGCTTTACTTAAACCATGGGTTTACATAATGCAGCTTATGTGCATCGTCAGTACCCTGACAAGTAGGTTGTTAGGTAATCTGTCCTGTCTTAACCCTTTCACTACCACACTACAGAAGGTTAACCTTTCACTACCACACTACAGAAGGTGAACCTTTCACTACCACACTACAGACGGTTAACCTTTCACTACCACACTACAGAAGGTGAACCTTTCACTACCACACTACAGACGGTTAACCTTTCACTACCACACTACAGACGGTTAACCTTTCACTATCACACTACAGACGGTTAACCTTTCACTACCACACTACAGATGGTTAACCTTTCACTATCACACTACAGACGGTTAACCTTTCACTACCACACTACAGACGGTTAAACTTTCACTACCACACTACAGACGGTTAACCTTTCACTACCACACTACAGAAGATTAACCTTTCACTACCACACTACAGAAGGTTAACCTTTCACTAACACACTACAGACGGTTAACCTTTCACTACCACACTACAGAAGGCTAACCTTTCACTACCACACTACAGAAGGCTAACCTTTCACTACCACACTACAGAAGGTTAACCTTTCACTACCACACTACAGAAGGTTAACCTTTCACTACCACACTACAGAAGGTTAACCTTTCACTAACACACTACAGAAGGCTAACCTTTCACTACCACACTACAGAAGGTTAACCTTTCACTACCACACTACAGAAGGTTAACCTTTCACTACCACACTACATAAGGTTAACCTTTCACTACCACACTACAGACAGTTAACCTTTCACTACCACACTACAGAAGGTTAACCCTTTCACTACCACACTACCGAAGGTTAACCTTTCACTACCACACTACAGAAGGTTAACCTTTCACTACCACACTACAGGTTAACCCTTTCACTACCACACTACAGAAGGCTAACATTTCACTACCACACTACAGAAGGTTAACCCTTTCACTACCACACTACAGAAGGTTCTTTCACTACGGTTAACCATCTGTAGTGTGGTAGTGCAAGGGTTAACCTTCTGTAGTGTGGTTGTGAAAGGGTTAACCCTTTGCCGTGTGGCAGTGGACAGGTTAACCTTCTGTATTGTCACAGTGAAAGGGTTAACCCTTTGGTAGAGTGGTAGTGAAAGGGTTAACAGAGTCCCGAGAAACGAGATATCTCGAAAAGTAACGGCCGGGTGAGATTTGCTGGGCACATTCATGACCCAGAGAGGAGGATAGCTATTGCTTTTGGTGACCCCATGACCTTTACTGTAGCACTACCCGTTAGGCCAAACGTTTAGCCCATCTCCTGATAGGGGTTTCAGATCGAGGACGTGATTGGCGCTGCACCTGCGCTAGGTTCAGTGCACATCCGACTAGATATCACGGAAGAGAGAGGAAAAAAGGGGCAGGTTTTTTCAGGAGAAGCCTAGAATGATAGATAATAACATCATCTCTACATTGGATTGTTTAAACACATCTGGCGTTGTGCGTTTGGTTTGAAATGTGCTTGTAGAGATCAGGAAATTGTAATAGCGCCAGTATCAACGTTCCTACCTCTGTCTGCCCGGTTCGCTACCTTTTGTTTCTACAGGAGAGATCTTTTGGGGTGCAAGCTCGCAGAGAGCGCAGTGGTGCCGTTGTCACGTTGTATCAGAATCGGACCCATTATTAACCCTTTAATCGCCAAGGACGACTTTAGACGTCATTCCTCGCCATGCGTAATCTGCCAATGACGTCTTACAGCGTCTTTGAGATCAATATTTCAATCATATTTCACCCACGGAGACTTGAGACTTGCTGTTGATCTCCTCTCAACTCTCCAACGGTTCAAGACCGCCATCTGGTGGCCGATCGGCGAATCGCCAAAACCGGAAGTGACGCGCCGGAAGTGGTGCTCACCCATATTTCGTCCGGCCACTCGCTATCGCTAGCGGGACTGCAGCTTGATACACTGGATAGTGATCCGTTGCCAATAACTCGATAAACAACATGATTTGGACGTAAATAGTATTATACAACCTGGAAATGGATCGCATATAGCAACATCCGATAATAGCGATCTTTCTGCTCCACGCTGATCGCCCAACGCTACGAGGAAGGCGCAGTGAGTTTCAGCATGTTTGATTATTATTAAACATACACACTGCTCCGATCAACATATCACCCATACTAAATAAATTATTTAACGTCGGCCACGGACTTATAACCCCCCCCCCCCCCCCCCCTCCGGTCACCAGCAGATGATGAGGCATGATGTGTAGGACCTTGTACAATTGACATTTTTTATCTGATGTCAATCGGTATCAAACTACATTTGATGATCTAATATATGTATTTAGGGCTATAACTCACGTTCTGCAGAATGCTGCAGAAAACAATAAAAACATATTTATACTTTAGACTGTATTTTAGTATGAATATGTGAATGAAAAAGTAGAACGTTGCTACATCCTAAACGATAGATACTTGACGTTGAATGGGCCATAGTAATGTCAATTTAGCAATACAATTTAAAAAGTTATAGCCCTGCAAAGAAGGGGAACATCTCCATAGACAAATAGAGCTGGCAGAGGACGGTATAAGGATGGATATAAGCGTGGCAGAGAAAGGGTTAATCAAAGATCCTGTCTTGCACAAGGACCAATCAGCATGGGTATGGGCGGGTTCATCTTCCATTGATGGGGATGTGATTGATTGGCTATTTTTAAATAAAGTGTAGCCGCAGGATTAATAACGTTAACGTCAGTTCAGCCAGAGAAACCAATATACTAATTAAAATGGCTGGACCGGCGAGATTTGTACTTTGTAGGTATGCATTTTAAAAGGAGTAAAAAGTATGCTTTTATTTTATTTTATGTAATTGAGTAAAAGTACAAGTATACAAACCTAATAATACTCAAGTAAAGTACAAATCCCCCAAAACAGTACTTAAGTATTGTAATGAGGTACAATTACTCAAGTACTTTACACCCCTGACATGATAGGTCCCACTGTGAGGGACAGTGAAGTGTTTTACCGTATAAATAATTGGTGGATACTCTCCTTCACATCCTCCTCAGACCGATTATCATCTGCTCATGAATCAGCTGGTCTCCTCTGCACTCATCAACTTATATTAAACCATAAACTGTGACTTCAGTGTCCTCCATGTTCAACTCCAACTTCGTTATTATCATCAGTTCAGGAGTGGGACCGGTTCACACTGGAATCCTTTAAAACAGCCCTCAAAACCCACCTGTTCACTCTTTTTCTTTCTTGCTTTCCACCACTAACTGCAGTTTTGTTTTGTTCTGTCTTTTTGTTGCTTACATTGTAAAGCGTCTTTGAGCACCATAAAAGCGCTATATACATTGAATGTATTATTATTATTATTATTATTATTATTATTATTATTATTATTATTATTATTATTATTATTATTATTATTATTATTATTATTATTATTATTATTATTATTATTATTATTATTATTATTATTATTATTATTATTATTATTATTATTATAATATATAATATTATAATATATTTTTTTAAATTGAACAGCAAAATAAAAAAAATTAACTGGGCAATAGAGGACAAATAATAATGATAATAATAAACTGGACTTTTTTGAAGAAGTCTTTATTCATCATGCAGTGCAGTGGCGCCTGCTCAGCAAGGAAGGGATCTGGGGGAGGTAGTGTGATCCTCCCACGTGTTACACTTCCCCAGTGAGAGTTCTCGCTGTCAGGTGAAAAGAAGCGGCTGGCTGACTCCACATGTATCGGAGGAAGCATGTGATAGTCTTCAACCCTCCCTAGTGGGGGGGAAATGCGCACAACAACCAGGAAGGGAATTGGCATAACGACTAAATTGGGAATGGGAGAAAAATACGGAAAAATAGGGGGAGAAAAAATAGATAAAAAATTGAAACTCTGAAGTATGCACACACATGCGATGGGCGGCACACACAGGAACACAAATTTATTTTGGGTCGCCGATGAAATTGAGTCTCTGCGCTTGACCCATCCCGTCGTCCCTCCCACCAAGGGCAGCCGGGAGCAGATAGGGGCCAAGTGCTCCTGTCCGTCTTCATGAAGGAACGCGACAGCGTTAGCGATCGGTTGTGCATGTTTTTCCATTTGGTTTATCTTATCGGGGGGGAAACCCTTGCGAGCACGGGGAGAGAACATGAAAACTCCACACAGAAAGGCCCGGGAGATACCCCACCTGGGTACCTGGCAACGCGTAAACCTGGTCCCCAAGCAGGAATCGAATCCTGGACCTTCTAGCTGTGAGGCGACAGTGATGAAGTAACCTCAGGAGTGTCCAGATGAGAGGTTTCTGCACAGTAAATTTCGCAGAGTAAATTTTACTCAAACTGAGTCCATTTGAGCCCAAGTGAGTACAATTTTGGCAGTCAGGTGGCGTAGCGGAGATTGCGTTCGTCACCAACACTGGAGACGCTGGGTTCGCATGTTCGAATCCAGCTCCCGGCGTTGTCACCAGCTTGGCTGGCCGTTCACACTAATACAATTGGCAGTATTAGGGGGTGGGGAAAGCTGGCTGGTGGGTCCTGGGCGTTGTGGACAGCGCCCCCTACAGTTTGGTCGGGGCGCCTGCTCAGCGAGGGTAGGATCTGGAGAGAGGTAGTGCGGCCTCCCACACGTTTCACTCTCCCGGTGAGAATCTGCGCGGCCAGGCTGGCTGCCGGCTGGCTGCACATGCGTCGGAGGAAAGCAGCATGTGACAGTCTCCGGCCTCTCGGACCAACAGTAGGGGAAAGTGCACAACAACCAGGAAGGGGGTTGGGAATTGGCATAACGACTAACAGTGGGATGGGAGAAAAATCGGAAAAAGGAGGGGGGAAAAGATAATAATAAAAAATAAAAAGTTAGTACAATTTTACTCAGTTTGAGTCAAATTTACTCAGCGAAATTTACTATGTGGTATAGGCTGGGAGTTGGAGGGTGTGTCCCAGTCACCTTTGCAACAAGATTGTTATCAGGAAAAAGGCGAGTCCACTCTTTGTGAAATACTCAATGTTAATGCAAGGCCCTTGACCTAGCATACCGTGCGGCAAAGGGAACTGCTCCCGCCTACCTCCGGTCAATGGTCTCTAACTACACACCCTCAAGACCCCTACGCTCTGCATCTTCTGGCCGCCTCAGACCTACTCCTATCCAAGCTCCCGGAGGGTCATCAAAGAGAAGCCGCCTATTCTCAGTCCTTGCCCCACAATGGTGGAATGAACTACCCACCCCAGTTAGGACAGCCGAAACACGTCCAATCTTTCGCCGTCGACTAAAGACGCACTTCTTCAACCATTATCTGAATAAAAAAAAAAAAAATCTAACCCTAACTAACCATACTGTCATGCACTTGTCCTAATAAACTAACCTACACTGTAGCACTCAACACTTTGATGAACATTGTTACTCAGCTGATAGAGTTGTGCCCTTCCTGATGGCTTGTCGTACAGAACTTGTAAGTCGCTTTGGATAAAAGCGTCAGCTAAATGACTAAATGTAAATGTAAATGTAAATGTACCCTTCACACATCACTTATCACATTGATTAAACACACTCACTAGGCCATCATTACTGTACCTTGCAGGTTTACTCCATGCCATTTAACACCGATTCTAAATACAAGATAGATAGGATACATACCCCACTGTTACCACTGTCTACACTTGTCTACCAAGACATGATACATAAATCACTTGTCTACCAACACATAATACATAGATCAGTGTGATACATACACAGTCCTTTGTCTTAAGGTTTCCAGCTACTTGTGCAGAGCTGGGAGGACTTAAACAAATACAAATAAATGTTAAAGGAACTGAAACTCTGGGGGGCGGCTGGGTAGCGCAGCGGATTAAGTGCACGCCTACCACCGCAGAGACTCTGGGATCGAATCCAGCTGTCAGCGGTACCTCCGGCTTGGTCAGTCGTCCCTACTAACACAATTGGCAGTGTTAGCGGGTGGGGTATGTATCCTGGTTGTTGTAAACAGTGACTCCTACTGGTCGGTCGGGGCGCCTGCTCAGCAAGGAAGGGATCTGGGGGAGGTAGTGTGATCCTCCCACGTGTTACACTTCCCCAGTGAGAGTTCTCGCTGTCAGGTGAAAAGAAGCGGCTGGCTGACTCCACATGTATCGGAGGAAGCATGTGATAGTCTTCAACCCTCCCTAGTGGGGGGGGGAAATGCGCACAACAACCAGGAAGGGAATTGGCATAACGACTAAATTGGGAATGGGAGAAAAATACGGAAAAATAGGGGGAGAAAAAATAGATAAAAAATTAAAAAGGAACTGAAACTCTGAAGTATGCAACTCATATTGTATGGGTGCATGCAACGCTTGTTTTCGTTATTGATCTGGTTTACCTTAATTACTAATCGTTCTGAATTACTTTAACCCAAGTATGTCTTCATTGGTACTGACTGACGTGTTGTGTGCAAGGCGAGCCATTTCACAGATTCTCCCATCAGGACACAAATTGGATCAGAACAGTGAGTGGACAGCCTCCCCAAATTAGAAGATGATCGGAGAGCAGGTGATACTTGACCTGCTAGTGTCTTGCAGCATGTGTGTTCCAAAGTGTGTTCACTAGGGGGCGTCAGTGGCTAAAGGAGGTAGAGCGGTCGTCTGGTGATCCGAAGGTTCCTGGTTCAATTCCAGCTCCTCCCGTGGCAGCGTGTGGAAGTGTCCTTGAGCAAGACGCTTAACCCCTAATTGCTCCCGATACGCAGGTCGCTTCATTACTTCAGGCAACCAACTTGCGCCTAGCCACGGCCCCAGAGCGGAGCGGCAAGTTGGTGACAAGTTCGAATCACTTCAATTATTTTTTTACGCTATAAACGTGCATTCTTTCGCCGGTCAAGTTTAGGCATTCTTTCGGAGTTGGTTAAGGTTAGGGTTAAGTTTAGGCATTCTTTCGGAGTTGGTTAAGGTTAGGGTTAAGTTTAGGCATTCTTTCGGAGTTGGTTAAGGTTAGGGTTAAGTTTAGGCATTCTTTCGGAGTTGGTTAAGGTTAGAGTTTGTCGCAGAGCATGGCAATATTTCTTTCGCCGGTTAAGTTTAGGCATTCTTTCGGAGTTGGTTAAGGTTAGGGTTAAGTTTAGGCATTCTTTCAGAGTTGGTTAAGGTTAGGGTTAAGTTTAGGCATTCTTTCGGAGTTGGTTAAGGTTAGGGTTTGTCGCAGAGCATGGCAATAGAATGCAGCCTATTTCCGCACTGCCGCGGTCACATGGGCATCGTGGCCAATCAGAGAAACGCTGAACGCAAGTTGGTTGCCTAAAGTATTGACGCGAGCAGGTCGGCACCTTGCATGGTTGCCTCCGCCGTGTGTGTGTGAATGTGTGAGTGAACGGGTGAATGTGAGGAACAAAAATTGTAAAGCGCTTTGGATAAAATCTGCTATATAAATGCACCATTTACCATTTTGTTTACCATTCACTGAAAAAGAGACAAGCCTCAGAGCCAAGGAGACATTTCAGAGACATTTTAATGGGGGAATGTTATCCGAATCCACTCACACACTCTCATATCAACATATGTACAGATTAAATAAGGCACATGCCATAGTGGTGGAGTGGACAGGGACGTATTCTGTACACAAGTTATGGGCAAATAGCCAAAAACAACAACAACAACAACAACAACAACAACACGTTTTTAACATTAGCTTGGAGACAAGGCAGTCATGATCTCAATAGAACTCAACAGAACTATGTACAACTGAATAGTGAGGGAGAGGTGAGGAGCGTGAGGGAGAAGTATCACGTCAGGAAAGACGAGCCCGCGGGCCTGGAGGCCCTGAAGCAGGTTCACAAATTCTCTCTCATTAATTAAAAGCCACTATAATACAACACAACGACTGTGTTTTAGCGCTTGAAGTCGACGTCGCTGAACATTTTGCGGCCTTCTCAGCTAGGTTTCACACGTTTCGTGCCTTAAAACGGGCCCCGCCCGCTAGCAAGGCCCCCCCCCCCCCCCCCCCGGACTGACGAAGCAAACGCACTCTGGATCGACAAAACACACGGGCACGCCGTGTCCAGCGTGGATGATGGCTGGTGTGTGATGGAAGCGCTTGAAAAGGCACATCGCCAATACAGAAAGATGGCAAAGTCTTTCACCTTGTAGAGGAAACCTTGCTCCCGACATAAACCAATTAATGGAAACTCTCCAGGGTCTAGTTGAGTCGTGTCGTGGTGAGTTTGGCACGGTGGCTGCAGTAGCGTCCCGCCTGATGTGCGAATTTCGCCTTAACCCTTTCACTACCACACTACAGAAGGTTAACCTTTCACTACCACACTACAGACGGTTAACCTTCTGTAGTGTGGTAGTGAAAGGGTTAACCTTATGCAGTGTGAAAGGGTTAACCCTTTGCCGTGTGTCAGTGAAAGGGTTAACCCTTTGGTAGTGAAAGGGTTAAAACATTAGATTTTCATTGGCTTCCTATTGTGATTCTGGGTGAGGTAGAATATAATGCTTTATATCTACAGACACCTCATAATTCACTGTTTCATTAGGTATTGTATGGTATGTCACTGTAACATTATGCATTAAGATTTTAGGCAGAAAATGTCTTGCGTGCGTGTGGGTGCTCTCTCCCCCCATCTGCTCGCACCTCTCCGTTTGAGAATCACTGGTTAAGCGAATGTGTGTGTGTGTGTGTGTGTGTGTGTGTGTGTGTGTGTTTGAGAAATAGAGAGAGAGAGAGAGAGAGAGAGAGAGAGAGAGAGAGAGAGAGAGAGAGAGAGAGAGAGAGAGAGAGAGAGAGAGAGAGAGAGAGAGAGCATTTCCTGAGAGCAGTTACACATTTAAGTCAGAGAGAGTGGGTTTGCGCATTAGAGAGGTGTGTTTCAGTTTAGGATAAGATACGGGCCCCATGTTTAATCTTGAAACAGGCCCTCTGAACCTTAAAGGAACATGCCAACTTTTTGGGAAATTATCTTACTTGCCATCTACCCTGGAGTTAGACAAGCAGATACAGACCCATTTCTTCTCTGTACATGCATTGTTAGGCTTAGGGAACAGCCGCACTGTTAGCCTAGCTTAGCGCCATTCACTGGAAGTAGGTGTGCCAGTGTAGCCTAGTTCACAACAGTCACGAAATACACTCCAAATACAACTCCAAAACGTTCCTGTAAACATGTTGTGACCTGTGTATTTACCACGTGGAGAAATTAAAAAAAGAAAATTTACATTTTAGTTTTCTAAGCAGATATATACTCGGAACTATTTTTGGCCGAACCACTGCTGTCTGGGCGCAGTGATTTCACAACAGCGGCTGTTCCCTATGCCGAATGCATGCACAGAGAAGAAAAGGGTCTGTATCTGCTTGTCTAACTCCCGGGTAGATGGCAAATAAGCGAATTTTCCAAAAAAGTTGGCGTGTTCCTTTAAGGCTGCCTATGTCGCTGATCGCGAGTCAAGACGTTCATTCCGATGGCTGAAGGGCTCTGCGGAGTTCAGCCATGAACCCTTATGGGATTCGTAAAAAGGACAGAACGAAAGAGACAGTACACTGTGTGTGGAAACAAAAAACGTCGGCAGGTTTCGTAAGAATAAAGCAACACATTTTCCGGGGGAAAAGGAAGCGTGGCATTGGCCCCACCCACTGGCCCCCACCCACTGGCCCCACCCACTGGCCCCCACCCTCTGGCCCCCACCCACTGGCTCCTGCTAGCCGTACCGTAAGGATTCTCCACACACCACCAGCTCCCAACACGTCGTCATCTGTGATTGGTGCGAAGTCGCGCAAGGGATATACTAGAGCAGCAACATGTTTTTTTACGACCGCGTTTCTATTTCGGGCAGGTTTCGCCTTCGTTTTTCAGTATACTGCCACCTCGACTGAACACTTCGATCCATAACCGAGTCTCTGGTTTCCTGGTGTGACGTAGCTCCCTGTGACTGTACAGTATGCAGTGATTGAGAAACACACACGACAGAGCCGTTTATACAGTTCCAAACACATGAGGAGAGCTGTTATACAGTACAAAGGGGGGGGGGGGGACATACTGTACATACAATACTGTTATATGGCTTTGAGAGGGACAAAGGCAAAACGTTCCCATTATCTAGGAGTGATGAGAGGGAGCTAGCCCTCGTCTCCTACAGGGGGCGCTGTCTGTCTGTCTGTCTGTCTGTCTGTCTGTCTGTCTGTCTGTCTGTCTGTCTGTCTGTCTGTCTGTCTGTCTGTCTGTCTGTCTGTCTGTCTGTCTGTCTGTCTGTCTGTATGTCTGTCTGTCTGTCTGTCTGTCTGTCTGTCTGTCTGTCTGTCTGTCTGTCTATTTGTCCTTCCACTCAGACGGACTGGACGGCCACTCAGCTTTCACAGAAAGCACAGCCGGTAGCAACTGGCCTCTGGCTCTGGATGCACCTGGAACCATGACATCACATCTCTCTCTCTCTCCTTCTTCATCTGGCTCTCCATCTTATCTACAGTATCTATCTATCTATCTATCTACCCGTCTCTCCCTCCTCTCCTCTCCTCCCACTCCCTCCTCCTGTCAGCCTCCCTTTCCTTCTCATTTCTGTTTTTGTTTTTGTTTCACACATTCTCTCTCTCTCTCTCTCTCTCTCTCTCTCTCTCTCTCTCTCTCTCTCTCTCTCTCTCTCTCTCTCTCTCTCTCTCTCTCTCTCTCTCTCTCTCTCTCATGTCATGTCTCCGGGGTGCCGAGAGGGGTCTCCTCGTCATCGCTCTCCGTCCGTCACAGCTTGATGTCCTGTGACTCCGACATCTTGGCCAAAGTCTTCTTCACCCTCAGGGCTGTGAGGCGTGACGCGGGGTTGTGGGCCCAGCACTCCGTCATCAGCTTCCCCATCTGTCTCAGGCACTGAGGACACGCACACACACACACACACACACACACACACACACACACAGACACACACACACACACACACACACACACACACACACACACACACACACACACACACACACACACACACACACACACACACACACACACACACAGAATCACAATAGGAACACTTTATATCCCAGGTGAAATACACATCCAATAATATATCTTGCAAGGAGGCCATATTGTGGCAATTCCAGGTGTAGGGGTTGCATAATAATAATAATAATAATAATAATAATAATAATAATAATAATAATAATAATAATAATAATAATAATAATAATAATAATAATAATAATAACTTTATTTGTATAGCACTTTTCATAAAAAATGTCAGTTAAAAGTGCTTCACAGCAGTAAAAAATAAATACAGGCATAAGCGAGCATAAAAAAGATAGAGAGGTAGCAAGGTCAGGTAAATCACAGTGTTTCACATTAGGATCTAGCATCCCAATTAGGCCTCTCTGTTTACGGTTTCATTCAGTAATAATAAAATAGAACAGACAGAGTAAAAAGTGTGATAAAATAGTTCAATAAAAATATACAATAACACTTACAACAGAGCATCACTCATGACACATTGAGTGCCAGCCACAAGAAATCTCGTTATTTCATGCCATGCGTTGAGTGCCAGGGACGAGAAATCTCGTTATTTAATCGTTATTGCTTTTATCAGCGATATCCATTCATTTTTCATCAATCTAGCCTCACGTTATCATTGGGACTGTCTATGAGCTCGAACAGGGAAAATACCACCCCCTATCGTCTCCCGGATGGTAATGCACCCATTGGATTGGACTGAATGGAAATGCATGAGAAAAGAAAACTCCGGAATCCACATTTTACTTCTCAGGCATGTAACCCGAGAAGATCGGATTCATTGTGGACACTCAGAACAGCGTGGAATGTGTTTCGAGACCTAATGTTGGATCAATAAACGCAATCGATATTTGGAATGGCGATCAGGAATTGGAATAATCTTTTTGCAGAACATCTGATGTGAGGTAAGGAATCTATGTTACCAGTCTTGGGGTAATCAGATGTATTTTTCACATATATCTCAACGTGTGTGTGTGTGTGTGCATGACGTTAGCGCTGACCAGGAAATAGATAATCGAGTACACATATACTATCGATAATCTAGCGTTTATTTGAAAACGATTCACAAATCAGCCGGAAAATGACAAATGTGTTTTGTGTATTCCAGTAAAGAGCTATTATCACAGAATCTTTTTTTTTTCTGGACATTTCCAAAAACATCCGCTGGCACTCAAAGTGTTAATAGAACAACAGAGCAGTGCATCGCTCTTAACACTTTTTGAGTTTCTTTACAAAGTTCTAACATACAACAGAGCAGTGCATCGCTCTTAAAACTTTGAGTTTCTTTACAAAGTTCTAACATACAACAGAGCAGTGCATCGCTCTTAACACATTCAGGGGCAGACCCGAGATATCCCGGGTTAACTCGCCATGCGCTGGGCGCCAAACCTGAGAAAAGTCAGGTTTTAATCGTTATTTCTTTTATTCGCTATATCCATTCATAATTCATCCATCCAACATGGGAATGTGTCTGAGATCGCAAACGTACAATACCGCCGCCTAATGCCTTGCGGCTGCTATTGCACTCCATTTGAAACTATCTGGCTTGTTGTCTGGGCCGAGCTACGGCGTGCAGGCGGGGTCTAAACACTCAAGACAAGCGCTTATAACACATGCATCGACGAGGGTCGGGCCCCCCCGGTTCGTGTTCTTTGGTTTTGCAGTACATCATAGACCAGGGCCCTCATGCATCAACGTGTTCTACGCACAGATCTGTGCTTACCCTGTGCGTACGATCATTTCTAAGCAAAGAGTGGGATTCATCAATTTGAACTTGAACTTGACTTCGTGCTTACATCTACGCACATTTCAGACCTGGCGTACCTAGCGCCCAGTGGTAGAATATATTATTACAACAAGGAAATGAGCTTCTGTGCATAATAACACTGGCACGTTCTGTACGAACCGTAGTTCATTATAGTTCATTGTAAAATAGCAACAGTAGTGTAATTATGGTCAAAACCCTATAAATAGCATTTGGAATAATAGATCTTTCTCTCAGAATGAATGCAGCATGGTTTATATAGCGTTATCGGAATATACGGGGTGTAGGCTACTGACTGACTGCGCTCCGCGTAGCTTGATTGATTGATTGATTGAAAAGTTTATTAACAGATTGCAGAATGGGTACAGTACAGTACAGCTCAGTACATACAATTGTTGATTGGGGATGCAGACCAACTTTCGTCTTGTTTACATCAGGGTCCCCCATTTTCAATTCATCATAAATCATAAAGCTCAACTCGTTATTATTCTGCGCAGACCGCAGAAACACGGGAACGTTTTGATTATATTTAAAAGGCTTTACGTTAAACGAAACAAGTGGAACTTCGAAGCTGTAAGCAGAATACAAGTCATATGAATATAGTGTTCTTCCCCCTTTTTACTGTATAAGAAAGAATAGAAAACGCATTGCAATGACACTATAGTGGACAGACTATGTATATGATGGGATTCAAGTTCATGTATTGAAAGGCAGGATACAACATGCAGTGAGATTCATTGTTCTTGTACATGCTCTCGTATTATATTGTTTATATAGGCTACCCAATACTGACATCAAAATAGATTGTAGTATGCCTCTAGAAATCATATGCAGCAGGTAGAAAATTGACGGGAGATCCATCGCGATTTGGAATAGAATTGAGGAGAACTTTAATCCGTGGGTATTAATCAAACAACACGGGAAAAGGCAGTCATATTCCAGCGCGGTCTTTATTAGCCGACAACAAAATAGATGCCTCTAAAAATCATATAGCCAATCGAACACAACTAATAAAGGCATTCATATTGTACAGCACGGTTATAATGACACACAACACAACCAACGCCAAACAGTGGTCAACGAACGGTCTTTATTAGTATTTTGAGCTGTCCAGGCAGAATTGCAGCAATGGTTTTAGGGAGCCGTTGATATCTGACATCACCGTTTACAAGTCCGCCTTTTATTTATCCCATAAATCATAATACGCGACAGTGTCTTCTTGGTTCGACAGCAGTGAATTCTCCGTGGAGTTTCTCCGAGTCCCGCTCGGGTCGGTCCATTATTTCACATCCCATGGGGGGTGTTTCCTCATTTTCATGACCATATATGGATAATCATGCACGAGCATTGACGGTAGAACAAAGTGGTATTCATCAACACGGAGGACCATAGAGCCTGCGTACGCACGTGTGATGAATGCCGACTTCCCTGTGCGTACGCTAGTTCTACATTCCGTGCTTACGTGTGGAAGTAGGTCAAGTTCAAAGTCCACGTTGATGCATGAGGGCCCAGGTAAGGACTATATGTTATCAATTATTTCCCTGCGATTGCAGCATGTGTCTGTGGTGTGTGTGTAACGTGTCCCGTTAATAGCGATCAAAGCCCCGTCCCCCTCCCCTTTCATGCATGCATGATGAAACATAATACCGATAATCTAGCGTTGATTTCAGCTTGATTGTTGATCCAAGCGAGGAATGGCAACGTGTTTAGTGAATTGCACTAAAACGCTGTTTAGCAGAGTTTCCTGGGATTACACAGGATCACTCTAAAACTATACTCATATTCACCACGGTATAAAATGGAAATGTATGGTTGAAAAAAATTATCTGTTTTTTGCATGTTGACCGGAAGAAACTCACTGACAATCGACTATGTTATTAGATCCATAGCTATAATATTTAATATAGTTTTAGCACTGCAAACACCGGCATTTATCCCCATTGAACAAAGCGCTGGAACACAACGACCATACGCCCACAGCGACCTCTGGCGTCCAATGAGTTAACACTTTGAGAATAAAACAACAGACAGTCCAGTTGTGTTTTCCAAAGTAATAGTTTGCTTTATTTTTTAAATCAAACACAAACAATCTACAGCTCTCCTTCCTCTAACTTAAACCTTCTGTCTGCATGTGTCTCTTGCCCCCTATTTCATAACTTTCCTCAACATGCGTATCCCGTCGTGATTGGCTAGCTGGTCTTGATGCCTTACTAGCTTACTGTGCGCCTGGAAGCGGAAGCCCAAATATGGGCAGAGCCTAGCCATTGTGCCGTCACATGAGAGAGAGAGAGATTGAAATGTTTTATTGGAAGGATAAACCCCTTGCGATATGCTATCTCGTTTTCGAGGGGGTCCTTCAATCACCAAGCCCAGTGGGGTTGCCACAATAATCAACAACAAGTATGATGGACATGGACATGGTCCAATGACAACAGGAGCTCACATACAGTGCATAGCAACAGCACAAGGGACCGTTTAAAAATGTGGGTCTCTTGGGAATATTGTTTGTCCTATTACCCTGCACAATAATCTGCCTAATCGGTGTCAAAATAATATTTATTCTGGCCATATTCACACGGTGGCCATTTTGCTCTTATTTCATGCTCAGGATGGGATTCCTTTCCTGTTTTCCCGGCGGGACATAAGAGCAAAATGGCCAAAATGGCTGCTGTGTGAATATGGTCAATTAGCCTTAATTGAGAGGATGCATGGAAGTGCATCAAAGAGGGGTAGAATAGAATAGAATAGAATAGAATAGAATAGAATAGAATAGAATAGAATAGAATAGAATAGAATAGAATAGAATAGAATAGAATAGAATAGAAATCCTTTATTTATCCCGAAGGAAATTCAACACTACAGATCACAGTCAACAGTAAACATTTAGGTAGTCAAAAACAAAAGTCACGAATAAGAATAAAAATATATATTCTTATCTGCACAACATTTATTCTGCTCCCATGGTGAAGACGTGTTCACTTCAATGGTAATACTTTGACATACTACTTCCAAGAGCCGAAATACACAAATGTAATTACAGACTCGTGATTAACCTCACTCTGCTGCTTTTATCCACTGTAGCTTGTGTTTTGAAATGTATGGGAGTGAATGAATCACCTGCTCATTGACATGTAAGGGATAATGTATAGCTACGAGGTCATTGTCGCAAAATAATTGACCGACACAGAGTTTAGAATACCGAGGCGCCTCGCCGAGGTGTTTTAAACGTAGTGAAGGTCAATTATTTTGCGACAATGACCGAGTATAGCTATACATTATCCCGCTTATTACATGGCTAACTTACTAACAATATACCTAATTCATTTTACACCATCGACAAGACGAGATCAAATGCAGACGCAGTTGTTCTGTGGCTCCGTCCGCTGTCAGCCCAAATAAAGTTATTATTACCGCCGGCAGGTGTGTGGACTGATTGCACTGCTGCAGTGTGTGTCAGTGGGCTTGATTGCGAACAGCTGCGAACAGCGGTCATTATTGCTCGGCAGAGGTCCGTTATCGAGTAATAACGGACCTCTGACGAGCGCTATTGACCAATCACAATCAAGCATTTCGGCGAATGTTAAAACGCCATGTAATAAGCATTTATAATTAATCACCTGCTCATTGACATGCATTTATAATTAATCACCTGCTCATTGACATGCATTTATAATTAATCACCTGCTCATTGACATGCATTTATAATTAATCACCTGCTCATTGACATGCATTTATAATTAATCACCTGCTCATTGACATGCATTTATAATTAATCACCTGCTCATTGACATGCATTTATAATTAATAACCTGCTCATTGACATGCATTCATAACGATCTGCTCATTGACATGCATTCATAACCATCTAAGTAAAGTCCAGCTGCATGAGTCATGTATCAGTTATGAGAGACTTTTAGCATGTTGATGCTGAGATAGTTGTGTAGCAGTGAGAATTGTAGCAGTTTATAATTATGCATATGCATCTATAGTATAGACTATAGATAGACGATACACACATCACTCTCCACAATAGGTGAATGTTATATAACTATATGTATCTCACTCTCCACAATATGTGAATGTTATAGAACCATAATATGGTATCTCACTCTCCATAATATGTGAATGTTATAGAACTATACGTATTTCACTCTCCATAATATGTGAATGTTATAGAACTATACGTATTTCACTCTCCACAATATGTGAATGTTATAGAACTATACGTATCTCACTCTCCACAATATGTGAATGTTATAGAACTATACGTATCTCACTCTCCACAATATGTGAATGTTATAGAACTATACGTATCTCACTCTCCACAATATGTGAACGTTATATAACTAGGGGTGTGTAACGATGCGACCTCACAACGATTACATTCGATTACGATTCTTCAGGCAATGATTCAATGCATCATGAAATCTCTTCATTTGACCACGATTCGATTCGATTCGATACATTTTCTGTCAGTTAATTCCCCCAAAGATGTTGAATACACAAATGTGGCTGGGGGAACTGATTCACTCAGCATGAATGGACTATAGGTCAATAAAAACAATACACACAAAAAATATTATAATAAATTAAAAAATTAAAAAAATATATATAGGCCTATATATTTTTTCGATTAATTTAGATTATAATCGATTCTAACATTTTCAAATCGATGCAGTTGAATCGTCACATTAGAATCGATGCATTTCGATGCATCGTTACACCCCTATATAGAACTATACGTATCTCACTCTCCACAATATGTGAATGTTATAGAATTTTAATGTATCTCACTCTCCACAATATGTGAATGTTATAGAACTATAATGTATCTCACTCTCCACAATATGTGAAGGTTATGGAGCACTGACACAATTACTGACTTGAAAGTGGTTTATTCCATCCATATCTGTCTGTACATACCTGCATATAATAACTTTTACATATCTGTAGATACTATATCTATACATATCCCTTACCTACTCTTACTAGTTATGACTACTACTACTACTACTACTACTACTACTACTACTACTACTACTACTACTACTACTACTACTACTACTACTACTACTACTACTACTACTACTACTACTACTACTACTACTACTACTACTACTACTACTACTACTACTACTACTACTACTACTACTACTACTACTACTACTACTTATCCGATTAGCACTATTACTCAGTAGTACTAATTTATATATTATACCCAGTTTAATCACCTGGTATAATAATATAGTGTAATATAGTGCAATATACTACTATTGCACTTTACTATACATTTACATTTAGTCATTTAGCTGACGCTTTTATCCAAAGCGACTTACAAGTTCTGTACGACAAGTCATCAGGAAGGGCACAACTCTATCAGCTGAGTAACAATGTTCATCAAAGTGTTGAGTGCTACAGTGTATGTTAGTTTATTAGGACAGTAAGTGCATGATAGTAAGGTTAGATAGGGTTAGATTATTTTATTTTTGTATTTCCGATAATGGTATTACATTTGCACTCTGGTTGGATGCCAAACCTCTTTACGTTGTACTGTACTTGTGCTGTATGGTGACAATACATTTGAATGAAATCGAATCGAATCAAATCTAATCTAATGTGCAAGGCCTGACATGACCCAGGTTGTACAAGGACAATGAAAAGTATTGGAACAACATGCAAACACCGCTTGGTCAATAATAAACAGAAGCATACTGTAAGCGAGCGTCTCAGAAAACTGTACTGTGATATTCTGTGTCCACTGTAGTGAGGCGGGCCAAGCATTGATCTCACAAGTAACTCGGGTTGCGTGAAACACGAGACTCGAAAGTGGCCGACACACTCACTTATGACCCCGATACGGACTAAATGGGCTTTGAAAAGCAAACATTGACAATCGATAAAGATGTATCCTCTATTGGTGCACAACGTGGCATGAGCAGTCGACCTAATCAATCCAGGTATCCATCTCCCCTGGTCTTACGATGCCACAATATAGACCACTGCAATTCCGCCGTTACATTGAGCTCATGGAGGAGAGAGCGGGGGGAGAAAATGAATGCATGTGGATGAGAGCCTTGACATTAAGTGGTTGTAGCTACGGCTGTGGGGGTGCGGGAGACATGATCCAATAGACTGTTATACGCCTGAGTCTCCTGAACATGGAGAGACCAGTTCCAAGTCGATCGGCACTTTATCGGCCGAGCTATAGTCACTTTTTCGCACCTACTCCCGAACTATGCATGTGCAGATTGATGAACCTAGATCTTTGGACAATCCAGAGAGACTCCTTGGGCAATCTGTGCATGCGTAGTTCGGGAGTAGGTGCGGAAAAGTGACTATAGCTCGGCCGAGAAAGTGCCGATCGACTTGGGATTGGTCGCTCCGTGTTCAGACCGCTTGTATGCTTTCTACAACGGAGTTCGGCAATTTGCGAATCTGATTGGCCAGGTCATTTCTGGTCATGTGACATGTACGCCCAATCGTGGGACCGCAAGTTTCTACACTGGTTAGGCTTACGCTCGTTCGAAGTTGGTTAAGGTTAGAGTTTGTCTTAGAGCAGGGCGATAGAAAGCCAGGTGCTTTGCAGGCTGTTCGACACGGAAATGGGCAAAGACACAGCTCGTCACGCTATTGGGCGCACACATGTCACATGACCAGAAACGTCAGTGGCCAATCAGATTCGCAAATCGCCGAACTCCGTTGTAGAAAGCATGGACGCGTTCAGGCCACAGCCGTAGCTACAACCACTTATGTCAAGGCTCTCATCCACATTCATAAATCTTCTCTCTCCCATGATTTCAGAATACCGGAAGTGTTGCGGTGGTCTATACACAACTACTACACCACAAAAAAATATTATTCTGTGATAGGCTACTCCCATTGCCACACCACCTTTTAGTAAATTACCGAATTAATGAGTGAATGAACAAATGAATGAATGAATGAACAAATGAATGAATGAATGAATGAATGAATGAATGAATGAATGAATGAATGAATGAATGAATGAATGAACAAATGAATGAATGAATGAATGAAGGAACGAATGAATGAACGAACAAATGAATGAATGAATGAAGGAACGAACGAATGAATGAATGCATGAATGAATGAATGAGTGAGTGAGACATTGCCGGACATTAGAGGTGCTTTGCATCTAAGATCAACAGTAAAAGGAGCCTCTACCTCATCACTGCTCCAGCGGTTAGCGAAGGACGGCCTCTGTCTCTTGATGCAGACCACCTCTCTCATGTCCTCGTAGGAGGGGTCCGTGGGCACCAGCTCATGGTAGGGCAGCTGGTACTCCTCCACGATACCTGGAGGAGAAACACAAGGTCTCTTAAGAGTTGTACACACGCATGGGTACTTGAGTAATTGTACATCGTTACAATACTTAAGTACTGTTTTTGTGGATTTGTACTTTACTCGAGTATTATTAAGTTTGTATACTTTTTTTTACTCAATTACATTTCAGAGAAAAAAAACATACGTTTTACTCCTTACATTTAAAATGCAGACCTACAAAGTACAAAGTACTAATCTCTCGCAGGTCCAACCATTTTTATTTGTATATTTGTTTCTCTGGCCGAACTAACGTTAACGTTATTAATCCTGCGGCCGCTCTTTATTTAAAAACAGCCAATCAAATCCTGGAAAACGAACCCGCCCATACCCCATGCTGATTGGTCCTTGTGCAAGACTAGAAAGCGGGGATCTTTGATTAAACACCTGCTATCAGAAGAATAGACAGTCAGAGTGACGAGCTACAGATGATGGCCACAAACGATAGTACGAGTGATGAAGAGGACGAAACGGAACATTTCATTGCTCGGGAATAAAAAAAAGTTTTAACTTTTACTTTTTTAGTACTTACGTACATTTAAAAGTAGAAACTTTTTTACTTTTACTCAAGTGTGTTTTTAACCAGATACTCTGACTTGAGTACGATTTTGAGACGGTACCCATACTTTCACTTAAGTATAATTTCTAGGGGTGTAAAGGTACGCGTATCCGTACCGAACCGAACACATTTCAGTGTACTGTACCGTACCGAACGGCTGTGTAGTGTACCGAACGAATACAACGGTATGTTAACCACTAACGACCGCCCACCGGGGGCTGTTTTTTTTCACAATCTAATATAATAATTATATATATATATTTTTACAAGTCGATTATTAATTTCAATATAGAATATTCGTTGATAAGGGCGGCTAAGTGGCGCAGTGGGCAAGACGCTCGCCACCAACACAGGAGATGCTGGGTTCGAGCCCAGCTCTCGGCATTGCTTCCGGCTTGGCTGGTCGTTCATACTAATACAATTGGCAGTATTAGGGGGTGGGAAAGCCGGTGGGTGGGGATCGGACGTTGTGGACAGCGACTCCTACAGGTCGGTTGGTGCGCCTGTACAGCAGAATCAGGAAGTATCGGGGGCAGCGTGAACCTCCCACGCGTTACTCCTCGCCGCTGAGAGATCGCGCTGTGCAGGTGAACAGATGCGACGGCTGCCTCCTCGAGTACCGGAGGGGACACGTGATGCAAGGCTTCGTCCACATTGCAGCCGACCAGTGGGAGGCATGGTCTAACAACGTTCGAGACAGGGGAGGGTAGAATTGGATAATACGAAATTGGGATGGGAGAAAAAGTAGATAAAAAAAAATATTAGTTGACAGCCCTACAAGTACAATTAGTTACTGCACACTACATCACCCCTGAGTGGAACATGGAAAGCCAAACTTTCCCCCACTGTACCGAAAACCCGTACCGAACCATGACTTCAAAACCGAGGTACGTACCGTACCGTGGTTTTTGTGTACCGTTACACCCCTAATAATTTCTGGGTACTTTTTACACCCCGCGACTATACCACCACTACGTGACATGGTGAGAGCGGGTGAAAGAAAGAAGAGAACGTGTCGGTGTCGTCCTGTACCTCCGGAGACGCAGCGCCGGGCGATCTCCCAGAGGATGAGGCCGAAGCTGTACATGTCGGCCATGATGTAGGACTGGAAGTGGGCCCTGTTCAGGGTCTCGTCCAGCACCTCGGGGGGCATGTAGCGCTTGGTGCCCACCCTCGTGTTGGGAGGAATGTCCACCTCGTTAGATTCACTGAGGGAGGGAGAGAGAGAGGGAGAGAGGGAGAGGGAGAGAGAGAGAGAGAGAGAGAGAGAGAGAGAGAGAGAGAGAGAGAGAGAGAGAGAGAGAGAGAGAGAGAGAGAGAGAGAGAGAGAGAGAGAGAGAGGGAGAGAGAGAGAGAGAGAGAGAGAGAGAGAGAGAGAGAGAGAGAGAGAGAGAGAGAGAGAGAGAGAGAGAGAGAGAGAGGGAGATAGGGAGAGGGAGAGAGAGAGAGAGAGAGAGAGAGAGGGAGAGAGGGAGATAGGGAGAGGGAGAGAGAGAGAGAGGGAGAGAGGGAGAGAGGGAGAGAGAGAGAGAGAGAGAGAGAGAGAGAGAGAGAGAGAGGGAGGGAGATAGGGAGATAGGGAGAGGGAGAGAGAGAGAGAGAGAGGGAGAGAGGGAGATAGGGAGAGGGAGAGAGAGAGAGAGAGAGAGAGAGAGGGAGAGAGGGAGATAGGGAGAGGGAGAGAGAGAGAGAGAGAGAGAGAGAGAGAGAGAGAGAGAGAGAGAGAGAGAGGGGGGGGGGGGGGGGGGGGGGGGTTAGTTGCCTGAGGTAAGTTAATAAGATGATTTACTTGCTTTGTAGTTTTCAGGAAATGGCTCAAATAGATTGAGGTTGAATTGTATCATCTATCAATACAACGCAGGTCATTAGCCCATTGTGTCTTAACACTATGACAACCGGTCGCGTGTAGCTGTTCCGCAACAGTAAGTGACTTCCGGGTAGGCCTGATTGGCCCCGACAGGCACGTGACGCGCAACTTTCTCTGCCGCGCGGCACGCTCCGCTCTTGCGGAATGATGTAACCGTCCAAATCCGCTATGACTCTCATTCGGCGCTTTAGCTCACCTCGCAGAGCAGCGGTCCTGCGATCCTGCAGTCCGTTGTTGACAAGTTCGAATCCCATTGAATTTATTTTTTTTAACGTGATTTTTTTTTTAACGTGTATTCTTTCGCCGGTTAAGGTTAGGCATGGTTAAGGTTAAGGTTAAGGTTAGGCATTGTTTCGGAGTTGGTTAAGGTTAGAACGGTTAAGTTTAGGCGCTGTTAAGGAGCTGGTTAAGGTTAGAGTTTGTGTTAGAGAATGGCAATATTCTTTCTATGGTTAAGGTTGGGCATGGTTAAGGTTAAGGTTAAGGTTAGGCATTGTTTCGGAGTTGGTTAAGGTTAGAACGGTTAAGTTTAGACGCTGTTAAGGAGCTGGTTAAGGTTAGAGTTTGTGTTAGAGAATGGCAATAGACAGCCTATTTCCGCGCGACAGCTCTCAGCAGCCTCGTTGCGCGTCCTGAGTTTGCCGCGTCACGTGCCTGTCGGGGCCAATCGGGCCTACCCGGAAGTCACTTACTGTTGCGGAACCGGTACACGCCAACCGGTCGGGCCCGGCGATTTAGGCCTCAGAGGACAGCAGATAGTAAACAAACCGATGTACTTTCTAAGAGCTTTATATATCATTTATAGTATTGCTATCTGCCCATTCTCATTGTCACTTGAGTGCATAAACCGTGCCTTCATAATGGCTTAAAGAAAATAAAAATCCATCGGTTGGTTGTCATTTTATAGCGTCGTGAATATAAGGTTTATCGCACTTTTCGTCTCGTCTTTTTTCCCGGGAGCTAGATAATAGGCTAAAACGTTGGCGCCGTTATATCAAACGCCATTTCTGCTGTATATATACGAATGAAATAAAACAAACTGCGTAGCATCCGGACTATTACAGAGCATCTATGGATGAAATGGGGGCGGCGGGGAACGCCGATTACTATTATTGATTACCAATACAGTGTGCGTTCAATATAGCATTTTCATTGACCGATCACGTTACGTTATAAAACAATGTCCAATCCAGCTGTAATTTGGGGTAATATTATCCTACCGTCAGGCCATGTGATCGCCGGCAGCATTTCCTCACCAGTCATCGGATTCTGGTAGATCGATATGCACATTGGCTAATCATAAATCCCATTATTCCACGCTGAAAAAAACGCTCGCCAAACTGATCCAAGATGGAGGATGTTTGGCTGGGATCAAGGAACTATGATCCGCCCACAGAACTGTAGTTTGCATTTCTTTAGAAAATCACATAATGATACTGCAGTGGAGCGATGGCGCCCCTAAGCGGGTGTGGCCGGTACTGCATGTTTCGAAAATCAAATATGTGAAAAGATGCTGGTAGTGGATCGGGTACCTAAGAAGCGTTATAAATATGGAATAAAACAATAACAACTCGTCACGTATATACTCGTGGCTCTGGTCCACAACGCTCTTTTTCGAAACAAGTATTTACTCGTTCTCGGACGGCATAGTGTTACTCTATTGGATTTAGGCGTTGCTGAGTTAAATTATAATCTCAGTCTTTGTATTTCTTCAACATTCTTTCATTCATCTTTCCTACTATTCAATGAATAGACGCCGTCCGAAAATTACACAAATGCCCCCCCCCCCCCTCCCAGGTGTCTCTCACCTGATGAACTTGACGGACAGCCCCAGGTCCGCGATGCAGCAGGTCCCGTTCTTCTTCACCAGGATGTTCTTGCTCTTCAGGTCTCGGTGGGCGATGGCCGGCTTGCCCTGCGTCCCGAAGATCTCCGTGTGCAGGTGGCAGAGGCCGGAGATGGAGGAGTAGGCCAGACGCAGCAGAGCCTTGATGTCCAGCGTGGTGGACTTCAGGTAGTCGTACAGGGAGCCGTTCTCGTGGTAGTCTGTGATCAGGTACAGCTGGGTCCAGGAGCCCGTTCCTTTGATGTCTGCCGCTATGAAGCCTGAGGAGGGGGGGTAAGAGGGTGGATGCGATGTATGTACACGTGAGTATGTGCACAACCACACGCACTATGATTGGATTGAAGTCGATCCGCGTTCACTTCAATAAATTCCACATGTAAACACAACAGTTGATTGGCTGGTGACATGTAAACAGAACAGTTGATTGGCTGGTGACATGTAAACAGAACAGTTGATTGGCTGGTGACATGTAAACAGAACAGTTGATTGGCTGGTGACATGTAAACACAACAGTGCATTGGCTGGTGACATGTAAACACAACAGTGCATTGGCTGGTGACATGTAAACACAACAGTGCATTGGCTGGTGACATGTAAACACAACAGTGCATTGGCTGGTATTCAGGTTCATTACTTCTCTACATGTTGGATGTGACAATCTTCTCATAGCAAAATAATCTTGAATTTAGAATTTAACAATTTGCCCCCAATCCACACAAACACGCAGATACGCACACATGTCACACACACACACACACACACATTCTGCATTGCCTAAAACTGGATAGCATCAACAGCAGTTTTGGCCTGTCCTATTCTTTCTGTCTTGTCACCCCTCCCCTGCCACAGATGCTAGGACACACACACTCACTCACGCAATAACAAACTGATCTCCAAACATCTTCCTCCTCGTCCCTCTCCCCTTCCCCCTCACCCAGTATGTTCTCATGTCTCATCTTCCTCTGTGTCCCTCTCCCCTCCCCCCTTACCCAGTATGTTCTCATGTCTCATCTTCCTCCTCGTCCCCCTCCCTGCCCCCCTCACCCAGTATGTTCTCATGTCTCATCTTCCTCCTCGTCCCTCTCCCCTCCCCCTCACCCAGTATGTTCTCGTGTCTCATCTTCCTCTGTGTCCCTCTCCCCTTCCCCCTCACCCAGTATGTTCTCATGTCTCATCTTCCTCTGTGTCCCTCTCCCCTCCCCCCTTACCCAGTATGTTCTCATGTCTCATCTTCCTCCTCGTCCCCCTCCCTGCCCCCCTCACCCAGTATGTTCTCATGTCTCATCTTCCTCCTCGTCCCTCTCCCCTCCCCCTCACCCAGTATGTTCTCGTGTCTCATCTTCCTCTGTGTCCCTCTCCCCTCCCCCTCACCCAGTATGTTCTCATGTCTCATCTTCCTCCTCGTCCCTCTCCCCTCCCCCTCACCCAGTATGTTCTCATGTCTCATCTTCCTCCTCGTCCCTCTCCCCTCCCCCTCACCCAGTATGTTCTCGTGTCTCATCTTCCTCCTCGTCCCCCTCCCCTCCCCCTCACCCAGTATGTTCTCATGTCTCATCTTCCTCCTCGTCCCCCTCCCCTCCCCCTCACCCAGTATGTTCTCGTGTCTCATCTTCCTCTGTGTCCCTCTCCCCTCCCCCTCACCCAGTATGTTCTCATGTCTCATCTTCCTCCTCGTCCCCCTCCCCTCCCCCTCACCCAGTATGTTCTCGTGTCTCATCTTCCTCCTCGTCCCCCTCCCCTCCCCCTCACCCAGTATGTTCTCATGTCTCATCTTCCTCCTCGTCCCCCTCCCCTCCCCCTCACCCAGTATGTTCTCGTGTCTCATCTTCCTCTGTGTCCCTCTCCCCTCCCCCTCACCCAGTATGTTCTCATGTCTCATCTTCCTCCTCGTCCCCCTCCCTGCCCCCCTCACCCAGTATGTTCTCATGTCTCATCTTCCTCCTCTGTGTCCCTCTCCCCTCCCCCTCACCCAGTATGTTCTCGTGTCTCATCTTCCTTTGTGTCCCTCTCCCCTCCCCCTCACCCAGTATGTTCTCATGTCTCATCTTCCTCCTCGTCCCTCTCCCCTCCCCCTCACCCAGTATGTTCTCATGTCTCATCTTCCTCCTCGTCCCTCTCCCCTCCCCCTCACCCAGTATGTTCTCATGTCTCATCTTCCTCCTCGTCCCTCCCCCCCTCCCCCCTTACCCAGTATGTTCTCATGTCTCATCTTCCTCCTCGTCCCTCTCCCCTCCCCCTCACCCAGTATGTTCTCATGTCTCATCTTCCTCCTCGTCCCTCTCCCCTCCCCCCTCACCCAGTATGTTATCATGTCTCATCTTCCTCCTCGTCCCTCTCCCCTCCCCCTCACCCAGTATGTTATCATGTCTCATCTTCCTCCTCGTCCCCCTCCCTGCCCCCCTCACCCAGTATGTTCTCGTGTCTCATCAGCACCGTCTGGTAGATCTCCGTCTCTCTGAACCAGCTGGCCTCCTCTGTGGTGAAGAACACCTTGACGGCCACTCTCTCTCCCCTCCAGCGGCCCATCCACACCTCTCCGTAACGCCCCTTCCCAATCTGCTTCACCATCTGGATCTGCTTGGCGATGGTGCGCTGCACCTGAGGACAGACACGGGACACAGGGAGAGAGATTACTACTATCATCATCGGATTACTATCCCCGGATTACCGTCGTCATAATTACCATCGTCAGATTGCTATCGGTTACTATCCTCAAGATTACTTTCATCAGATTACTATCATCAGATTACTGTCATCACAAATGACTGCCAAACGCTGCCGAGATTAGGGGTTTGATTCCCATGGGGACCACCCAAAACACTCACATTACCGTCAGGTGCTTTGGATAAAGCATGAATGAATGAATGAATGAAAACTTTATTTAACAGATTGCAGAATGGGTACAATACAGTACGGCTCAATACATACAATTGTTAAGGGGATGCAGACCTGAGAAAGACGTTTGTCTTGTTTCCATCAGGGTCCCCCATTTTCAATTCATATAGACATATATGACATACATGACATACAGATAGTCAGTACTGCTACATCTATACATTTATGACATACCAGATTTGCAAATACAGTACTTTTTGTGATACAGAAGGAGTCAAGAAAAGGGAGTATATACATTTGACGTAGAAACTGTACATTGGAGGAGGTTGGGTGGGGGGGGTTGGGTACATTGGGATATTGACAACCATACTGGGTAATTTACATTGGAGGTGTTTGGGGGGGGGGGGGGGGGGGGGGGGGGGGGGGGGGGGGGGCGGGGGGCACACTGTATAAACAAGTAACACTGTACATTGAGGGGGGGGGGGAGGAGACACTGTACAAACAAACACAATTGTACATTGAACTATTGACAAAACCATACTAGGTAAATGACTGTACATTGGAGGGGGTTGGGTTAGGATATTTACAGGGGCCAGTGTTGAATTGCAGTCTCCCGTAGGTGTCCCTTGAGAGAGGTTTTGAAAGTGGGTAGTGATCCACATTCCTTTACAGCTTTGGGTAGGGCGTTCCACATTGATGTGGCATAATTGCGAAACGTGTTTAGTCCCTTATTTGAGCCGAATCTGGGTTTAACATGATTTGTGGAGCTCCCTCTGGTGTTGTGATCGTGGTATTCACTGACCTTTGGGAAGTATTTTGACATGTACATGGGTACCTTGGTCGTGTAGTGTATCTTGTAGACCAGGCCCATTGCAAGTTGCTGTACTCTGTCATCTACTCTAAGCCATCCTAGGTTGTCAAAGTGGGCAGGGGTGAGGTGGGTTCTAGGAGTAAGGTCAAGCAGTAGTCTGACCAGTTTGTTTTGAGATGTTTGTAATTTTGTTTTTAGCGCCTTTGAGGTGCTTTGGTACCATGAGGTGCAAGCATAGTCGTAGTACCCCTGAATGAGTGCTCCTGCCAGAGTCTTCAGGCATTCACATGGCACAGTATATGTTATGTTATGAGTTTTGTTATATGAGTTATATTTGTTACATTTCATTTCCAGCGCCTTCTGCGTTTTGGGTGGGATACCACAGGGCAGGCTTTAAATCAAAAATACTGTAGGCTAATATAATTTTGTTTTTACTATTAACGGCCCTAAAAGACCACTTAAAAACTGACTGTTTTACGATTGTCATCTCCTCCATCTTAATGTGCAGGAATAGAAAAACGATATCACCCCATGGCTCAGTCAGGGACGGGTACAATAGGGCCTTTGTATTATTATTAGTGTCTTATGTGTTCTGGGCTGGGGTCCAATAATAAGTGTTGTTAGGCGCTGATGTAGTGCAGTAGCGTTGTCTCACCAGAAGAGGGAGCCCTGAGCCAGAGCCAGAGCTCTGGGACTGTTCTATCAGGTCCTTCAGGGACTCTCCGGGGGGGATGTAGCTCTCGTCCTGCTCCAGGCTCATGCTGTAGCGCGGCCGCGACTCCTGCCGCTTATACCTGGAGGAGCAGACAGAGAGACGGAGGGTGGCACGGCTCCAGCGTTATTTCTGACACCATGTTGATACCATCATGCATGCATCTGAATTGATTTACATTTACATTTAGTAATTTAGCTGACACTTTTATAGTTTTATCCAAAGCGTAACAGTAGGCCTAGTATACACCTGTATGTCATGTATGTCCCTATGCCATAAAGGTCATGATGTCATGTATGTTGTGTATGTCATAAATGTCTCTATGAATTGAAAATGGGGGACCCGGATGTAAACAAGACGAAAGTCTTTCTCTGGTCTGCATCCTCTTAACAATTGTGTGTATTGAGCCGTACTGTATTGTACCCATTCTGCAATCTGTTAAATAAAGTTTTCATTCATTCATTCATTCATTCATTCATTCATTCATTCATTCATTCATTCATTCATTCATTCAGCGACTTACAAGTTTTGTACGACAAGTCAGCAGGAAGGGTACAACGCTATCATCTGAGTAACAATGTTCATCAATGTGCTGACTGCTGAGTGCTACAATGTAGGTTAGTATATTAGGACAAGTGCATGACAGGTTAGTTGGGGTTAGTTCGTTTTTAGTAATTTTTTTTCATTTCAGGTATTGATAGAAGAAGTGCGTCTTTAGTCGACGGCAGATAATGTGATTATGATTATGATTGCAACGTTTCCATGTGTATGAGGTAAATAAACTCCTTCCCATGTGATGTTGGTCATTTTTTTTTAACATAGCCAACGTTAAATACATCCGAGACTGCCTCAACATGGAAACAGCTAAACTCTACTTCAATTTAGTAATTATGTCCCATCTGACATACTGCATAACCAGCTGGTCTCAGATCTGCAAAACCACATTGACACCAATTCATTCAGTTCATAAACAGGCCCTGAAGGTGTTGGAGAAGAAACCCTTTCGCCACCACTACTGTACCATCCTCCAAAAACATGCCCTGCTAAGCTGGGAAAAAACATGCTGAAACTAAAAGATGCCAGCCTGATATATAAAATCCAACACGGTCTAGCGTTTATACATGTATAGCTTTGATTTGTCCCTGTACACTGTTTTTATTTATTTTTTTTTATTTTTTTTTATAGATGCACAAATGCCTAGAGAGTGAATGTACAGAATATGTTTTAAACTGTTTTTATATTAGCTTTAATATCCTTCTATATTTCAGTTTATTTTCTGGCTTAAACATCTAGCCCAGGGACTACAACTGAAAACTAGCAACCCTGCTAATGTTGGCATATTTACATGTATTAATTTATAAATGTATAAACTGTTGATTGATATGCACTGTCCCTGATCAAATGAACTGAGTAAAGTAAAGTAAAGCCACGTGACTAAGCCTCCTCGGACATGCGCGAGCTGCTGCGCCAAATGAAGTACAACGGGGCTCTATGGAGAAACCATGACACTCCCCTGACTAAAAAGTTGTTTCAAACGAAAACGGCTGGATGTCATTTAGCCAAAATCAGCAGCATGGCTGTGAGTGTGAGTCGTTCACCTTTTACACGTCTAGCTTTAGCTTGCCATGGATTGATTGTTTAGATCACTAGCATGGCTAACAAATGCAAATATATTGTAGTCCGCCCGGTTGTTCTGACCAGGATTGCGTTCATTTTTGCCGCCTTGATGCCACCAAGTCTGACGTGGACGAGAAACACATCTATATGGACAGTTTGAGATCGGCCCATTGTTTGAAATTGTATTTCGCACATCATTGTCCTGCTGTAAATATCCCATCTGTGCTGGTGCTTATTCTTTTTTTGTGATAATTATAATTATTTATTTTTTTATTTTTACAATGTAACAAAACACAACACAATACAGTAACAACAATAATACACAAGACATCACAGGACAGTACTATCACAGACACCACAAAATAAATGTCTTCCTGTCTAACTGTCGTCCGTGGACGAGATGTGCTTTTTAATTGTCAAATAATGAGTTGTTGTGACTAATCTTGGTCGACTAGAGCTGCCTGCACATGACCAGTAAAAACAGAGCTGCGCTGGCGGCTGGGTGGTTGTTTTCTCTGGAGAGAGAGTGGTGGTGGCACCCGACTCTGAGGCAAGCTGCTACCACTTGGCATCGCACGCCGCCCAAGATTACCACTCAAGATCGCCACTCATCACTGCACTCAGAGTGCTTTGACTCACTGTGGACTGATATTGAGAGCTATTACCGATGAGATGGCAAGTGTATGTGATGCTAACAGTAGGATACAAGGGTGTATCTTTGGTTTCAACATGGGGGGGGGTGCTTTAACCCATTCACAACCACACTACAGAAGGTTAACCTTTCACTACCACACTACAGCAGGTTAACCCTTTCACTACCACACTACAGAAGGTTAACCTTTCACTGCCACACTACAGACGGTTAACCCTTTCACAACCACACTACAGAAGGTTAACCTTTCACTACCACACTACAGAAGGTTAACCCTTTCACAACCACACTACAGAAGGTTAACCCTTTCACTACCACACTACAGAAGGTTAACCTTTCACTACCACACTACAGAAGGTAACCCTTTCACAACCACACTACAGAAGGTTAACCTTTCACTACCACACTACAGACGGTTAACCTTTCACTACCACGGTTAACCGTCTGTAGTGTGGTAGTGAAATGGTTAACCTTCTGTAGTGTGGCAATGAAAGGGTTAACCTTCTGTATTGTCACAGTGAAAGGGTCATTGTAGTGTGGCAGTGAAAGGGTTAAATGTTGGGGTCTGGTGCGCCATTCTGGTGTAGTTTTATGAGAGGCACGGTCTGCAAGGTTGATATGGTATGGCCCTGTAGGGGTGTCTGAAATGGTTGGTTATTATACTGTATAGTTACAGGTAAGAAGAATACATGTTTTCACCCCATTATTATTTTTTACCTCTTTTGCGGAGGGGGGTTGTCTTTCATATTATCTATATCTTTTGAGGGGGACAAGTTTGACCTCTTCTCAATATTGAGGGGGCCGACCCCTGCAACTCCCCCTAAACCCATGCCTGTGCTAGCACAAATCAAATCAAATCAAATCAAATTTATTTATAAGGCCCAACAACACACGTTAATGTCCCCATGGGCCGTACAGGTCTTCTTTAAACAAGTCAAGAAGAAAACATAACAATAAATCACGAACAGAACAAGGACACCATAAGGTCCAACAAATTTAAAATAAATGAAAGAATGGAAGCACTCCCAGACATACCCCACGCGAAGGTAAGGAAAAACTCACTAAAACCTAACAATAGGTAAAAATGCTCCACAGGCAATGTGGAGGAGAGAAACCTTAGAAGGGCCATTCAAGGGGGGATCTCCCTTCTTAGATGTCGGTGATAGTAGTGTTGCAGATGGACAGTTGATAAGCATGCACTCAAGTGTGTAGTGAAACACAGATGAGTGCATGCAATAGCAACTGAACATTTTGAAAGATTAAAGATAGAGCTGATAGCGATAGCAACTGAACATTTGAAAGATTAAAGATAGAGCTGATAGCGATAGCAACTGAACATTTTGAAAGATTGAAGATAGAGCTGATAGCGGATCTATTTGAGGCACAGGGAGGGTCGCGTCCTCCCCGTCTTAATCACGGGACATTCAACACTCCGGTCATTGCTCAGGGACAGCCGGAGACAGGGAGATAGGGGGCGGCGCAGAGAGGGTCGCGAACTCCCCGACATCATCACAAGCAACCCGAGGAAGACTGTCCTCTCTGGGTTCTGACGTCACCACACTCGTCTGACTGAAAGGGTTATGTCTCCCACTGGCCATGTATTTCCAAGCTTCCTTCTGCCCAATCCTTATAGGCTTGCCCTTCTGACGATTGTGATTGGTTTATGAAATACAAACAACACCATATTCTCTATCAAGTTAGGACCTCTACTATATAACTAGCATGACATAACTAATTATATCTGTATAATCCCCTTTTTTCTTTTGGTCTTTGTTGAAATCTTTGCTCTTTTCTTTTTCTTTTCAGGCCTATGACGGGGTGGGTTGGGGGGATTATTTTTTTAATTATTTACAATTTTGTTGTTAATTTAAAAAAAATCGATTTTTATAATGTATTATATTGTTATAAATACAACAAATCATTTATTATATTATTATTATTATTATTATTATTATTATATATATATATTTTTGTCAACAGTGGTTGGTGCAGGGGTTTGGGGGTAGGATTTTTTTTAAATGAGGCAAGGGGCAAGGCAATGCTTGTAGTTGGCAAATAATTTTAATTATGTTTTATGTGATTTTTTTTGTATGCCTGTACCTGTGCCTTTCATCCAAAAATGAAATGAAAAAAATAAAAAAAATATATGAAAATGAAATACAAACAACACAGAACCTGGGAAGCACAACAGTTGTGATTGGATGGTCAAGAAAAGAGGCAGGATTTGCGATATGAGGTGAATTATAGTGGACCAATGGACTGAGAGCGGTCTGCGTTTAGTGTGTCTCACCTGAAGTAGCAGAAGACCAGGATGAGGCCCAGGATGATGCTGCACACAGTCATAGAGATGAACAGGGCCATGTGGTGGATACTGCTGTCAACATAGTCTGGAGGAGAGAGGGAGAGAGAGGAGGGGGGGAGAGGGAGAGAAGGGTGGAGGGAGAGATGGAGAGGTTGGGGGTTGGAGAGAGAGAAAGGGGGTGGATAGAGACAGAGGGAGAGAGGGTAGAGGAGGATGGTGAGAGGTAAAGGGAGAGAGGGGAGGAGGTGGATTGGAGGTAAAGGGATAGAGGGTGGAGGTGGTGGATGGGAGGTAAAGGGAGAGAGGGGAGGAGGTGGATGGGAGGTAAAGGGAGAGAGGGTGGAGGAGGTGGGTGGGAGGCAAAGGGATAGAGGGTGGATGGAAGGTAGAGGAGAGAGGGTGGAGGAGGTGGGTGGGAGGCAAAGGGATAGAGGGTGGATGGAAGGTAGAGGGAGAGAGGGTGGAGGAGGTGGGTGGAGGTAAAGGGATAGAGGGTGGATGGAAGGTAGAGGGAGAGAGGGTGGAGGAGGTGGGTGGGAGGTAAAGGTAGAGAGAGGGTGGATGGAAGGTAAGGGAGAGAGGGTGGAGGAGGTGGGTGGGAGGTAAAGGTAGAGAGGGGTGGATGGAAGGTAGAGGGAGAGAGGGTGGAGGAGGTGGGTGGGAGGTAAAGGGATAGAGGGTGATGGAAGGTAGAGGGAGAGAGGGTGGAGGAGGTGGGTGGGAGGTAAAGGGAGAGAGGGTGGATGGAAGGTAGAGGGAGAGAGGGTGGAGGAGGTGGGTGGGAGGTAAAGGGATAGAGGTGGATGGAAGGTAGAGGGAGAGAGGGTGGAGGAGGTGGGTGGGAGGTAAAGGTAGAGAGAGGGTGGATGGAAGGTAGAGGGAGAGAGAGGGTGGAGGAGGTGGGTGGGAGGTAAAGGGATAGAGGGTGGATGGGAGGTAGAGGGGAGAGAGAGGGTGGAGGAGGTGGGTGGGAGGTAAAGGTAGAGAGAGGGTGGAGGAGGTGGGCGGTTGGACAGGAAGTCAGACTCTTGTGGGAACATCTTCAGTGTCAGGTTTAGAGCTGGATCACCAAGCTGGTCCTCGCTGAGAGACGTGTTAACTCCCACACTGTTCTACACTCTCTCTCTCTCTCTCTCTCTCTCTCTCTCTCTCTCTCTCTCTCTCTCTCTCTCTCTCTCTCTCTCTTTCTTTCCATCTTGTCATCTCTCTCTCTCTCTCTCTCTCTCTCTCTCTCTCTCTCTCTCTCTCTCTCTCTCTCTGACCCCTCCTCTCCCGGTCCTAGCGTTTGATCGATCACATCCCCTTCCTGAATCCCTCAGATATCGGGTGTCGCACTGACATCGCCACGGCAACCCCAGAGGCCCTGAGCTGCTCTGTGGCTCTAGCCTTTCTGCCGTGCTCCTGTCAATCATACACACACACACACACACACACACACACACACACAACACACACACACACACACACACACACACACACACACACACACACACACACACACACACACACACACACACACACACACACACACACACACACACACACACACACACACACACACACACACACACACACACACACACACA